>NC_136516.1:78451678-78556678 GCF_053919585.1 Euprymna scolopes | reverse complement strand
AGCGTTGATCCTTCCTTAACTGATTGGCTATCTCGTTTTTCAGCCGAATTTTTACAACACAGAAAACTCATATATAACGTTTATATCTCTCTGGCTTAGATGATACTAATCGACAGTGCTCGACTGAGCTTCTTTTTATGCGTCCTCTTCATTTAGCTACAACCACTGTCAATAAATTCGTTTTTTTTTGTTTTTGTTTTTTTGCCAGATAGAATTCAGCGGAATTGCTATGATCAAAGTTTTGTTTCCTAGAACTGCACATCACAGCATCACGAGACTTCTTCCCGATTTACTATAACAATGCGGTTTTTAAGTCTAATGTAAACAAATTCTTGTTGAACAGTCTTCATAAATAATCAATTTTTCTACCACTTACACTTACCGTTACTAATCACCTAGGTCTCACCGTACAACGGTCCAACACATTAATCCCTATTCTCGAATGGCTGTGGGGCTTGTATAGATTGTGAGTTGTTTGTAAAAAGACAAATTCTAGGTACCAACGCCCTTGAAAATTTCATAGAGTTAATACATAACATTACGTGACGCAAATATTCATGCCAATATTCAGGTATGTCGTTACAATTATATTAAACTCGCAAGCCGCCTGATGTTGTCCGGTCGTAAAATGCGCATAAATATTATATTTTAATTAATACAGAAACTGAGACTTATGCATGCGAGTATTATGTTTTTCTAAGCAGTTCACTTTTTGTGTAAAAAAAAAAACTCGAACTGAAATCGAAACCAAAACCTAAAGAGAGTAAGTCAAGTACGATAACCATTAGGCCAACTTGCCACGTTTTAAAAGGTATTGTCAAATCTACTTATTATTAGTTTAAAGAATCTGTCATGTAAACGATTCACGCATGCACATTCGGGAAACTATTATAAAACTGATAACAATCCGATACTCTCAAAGTACCAATGTTTTAATTTTTATCCCTTAACACCCGGGGGGGGGTCGGATAAAAACCGATTAAAAGTTTTTCACGTATCTGAATGCCCTATATACCAAATTTCAAGTCTATATATCAAAACTTCGTTGGGTATATAGGTTGAGAATTGTCCCCCACAAACGCACACATATTCTCACTTTTATAGATATGTAGATTGTATTAAAAGTGTGCTTAACGATAAACGAATAAAAATTTAGATTAAAGGGGGAACAGTAATGTGAATGAATGTAAACATGAAGATATTTGCTAACAAGGAAATACTCAAGGACCTGACTTACACAACACAGCACGTATTATAGATATTGGTTTCCCGAACCATTATAAATACTTCCGCAAATGCAAAAACATCATTTATATAATCTACATGTTCCTTCTACGAATCACTTCGTAGGTTATGCTTTGAAAAATGCCAAACACAATTTTTGTATGCAAAACCTCTTTAAAAAACGGCCAAATAAGTGAAATTTGACTTTAAAAAGGCCAATCTAGTAACCTTGCACAAGAATATGAGAACGAACCCTGTTTTATGTAGCCTCGTATTAATGGTGTACGAAAAAAATATCGTAGTTATTTCGCTGTGCAACGGATCTTCATTAACGAGAAGAGTTAGTGTAATGTTACGTAAAATAGAACATTCGAAAGAAAACGGCCAACATAAGCATTGTCTGTCAAGAGATGCTGGACTGTTTTAGTAAATTTAAGATGTAGGCCTTTGTGATGCCCGATAGCGTCGGATGATCTGATGGATCAATAAAACGTATACAATCACAAAAAATAATAAACAATACTAAATACAAATGTAAATGTGACTATTAAACTAAAATTAACCTTTTATAGTTGACACAAATTAATTTAGAATTAATTTCATTTAATGTTTTTTTAATTTAACTTAAATTTATTGTTAATTACTGTTAATTAGCATAAATCCTTATTTTACTCCAATTAGAATAATTTCAATTAAACTTTTCCTTAATAATAAATCACTAATAGCATATATTCTTTACTTTACACCTAACAATTCATAAAGGAATTTAAGTGAAATTATTACCCTACTATTTATCTGGGTTTCAAATGTGCTAGGATGTACTTCGTATTACGGTAGAATTCTGTATAATTCCTTACTTTTTATTAAGCAAATTCTGATTAGAAGTTATTACATGGAAAGATTCTAAAGTGCATTAATTACTTTTTTCTCTTTTAAGGTATATATTTATTAGCTTTACCTAATACAAATCGTTTTTATTCGTAATGTATTTTAGTTTAAACTGAATCTGTAACATATTTATCTAAAGAATTATTCAAGGTTTATTGGATTCAGAATTTAGTTCCATTTTGAAAGAGCACAAATGGTTCTTTATCTCTCCTTAAACATAGCGCTAATAGATCTGACATAATCTTAATACTATTTCCAGTAATTCAGCTTCATTTGTAGTTAGACAGATTCTGTTTAATTGGCAATTATCCTTGTTGTCAAAATTACGGATATTACGGATACTTTCAGTGTTAATACACTGAAATATATCTTTGGACGTGGAAAAATTATTTTAATTGTATTTTTTTATTAAAGAACTTACCACATTTACAGGTTCGGGAAAAGTGTTTTTTATCAATTTTTTGGAATATTCGATAGAATGTCTACTGTCGGGCTGATTACAACAGTCTGCAGACCGCCTGCTATTTTTCGTTATATTATTATTTGTATTGGTCTAGAATCCTCTTATTGATTTTTAGTTATATTGCTACTACTAATGCTATTATTATTTTTCCTATTGCTCTTTTATATAATATTGATTAAAACTAATTATTTGGTTAGAGCCACTTAGTTAGTTATTAGATTTGTTGTCACTTAATCTAATCTCTAAAGCCTCATTGTAGTATGACATTTTCCCTTTAATGGTTGTTCATTCCTAGATTTATTTCCTAGTATTTTTACATAGAGAAAGCAAACGATACTTAATTGATTGTGAAGGGTTAGAATTATTATACAGTTGTACAATGAATCATGATTTATCATTAACCCTACACAATGTAATATCTAGAAAACTTAATACAGTATGGTGGATGTTCATAGATATTTTAAGATTTTTTCCAGAAAAATTCCTTCATCCAAGTAAAAATAAATATTTAAACTCTCTCTATCTAACTCTCCCTCTCCCTCGATCTCTCTCTTTCTCTCTCTGTATATCTCCACTATTATATAAAAGGATTTTTGTTGTGTGTCTGAGTCTGTCAGCTTGTGAATTTCTTCCCCATGGACTCGTAAATCGCTATGCCGATTTTTTAAATTTAATTTCACACACGTGTAATTCTTGTGCCTCACAGTGTTTTTAGATAGGTTCTGTATCGAAATGTCTTCCATAAGTATCGTTAATCAATAATCGAAAAAAAAAACGATTAAAGAAAGAGTAGCCGATATTGATTGAAGTCAACACTTTATAGAACTTAACATCACAGGTGCATTTGAAAAGTTTCATTACAGCACAAGCAGAAAGGCCCAGCATATAAAATCAACAGTAGTTTTTTTTATATGACAGGAACACGTTCGAAATAAATGTTTCTGTTTACAGCATAATTGAACAATGATAATTAATATTTCTATTTAAAACTTGAATTCGGGCCATTATATAAAATAATTTTACAAAATAAACTATAGGTTTTCTACAGTGTAATGTAGACTGCAGTGTATTGTGGACTAAGTTACTGTGGGCAGGATTGAAAAAGGGGGGGATTTTTATCGCTTTCGATGACAATATGAGAGGGTGAAACATCGTCATTAATTTCCTGGCAACGTCGGGTCTTAGTGCTAATATATATATATATATATATATATATATATATAAATATATATATATATATATACACACATATATATATATGAGCAAACAGTTAATAAAATATGTTAAAAAACACTTTGAAATGAGTTAAAAACATATTTAATCTGAAAAGGAAACACTAGATAAATGGATAGTCCTTAATCCGCGGAGTTTCGAAGAAATACTTTATTCTCATCAGAGGGTAGGAAGTAGTAAAATGCGGGATCGGATTTTGCATGCAGAAGTATTTGTGAAACAACAAGTAAGTCAAAGATCTTACTTGAAAACAAAAAAGTGAAGCAAAGGAAATATGGCGAAGAAAAAGATGATTACACATGAATGGATAGTCTGGTGAAAGATAAAAAATCCAGTGACGGTAAAATTTGTTCAAATGAAAAACAAATAAATTTGAATATATATATATATATATATATATATATATATATATATATATATATATATATATATATATATATATACTTATACTAGCATTTCGACCCGGCGTTGCCCGGGTGTTTGCAGGTGTATGCTGAGCAAAAAAAAACGATACATTTTTTATAACTTGGACCCCTATTATGATCCCTTAACATTTATTGTTTTGGGCTCAAATCAGGTTATTAAGTTAGATCTATGTCCAAGGAACCAATATCAAAAATTTCTAGTGTTTGGACCCAAAGTTCTTAAAGGTTTAAATCGTTGAACTTTGACCCCTTAACAGCCAAAGTTCTGGCCGAAAACCGATCAGATCGATTTTTCCAAATCTCAGTATACTGTATATCAAATTTTGAGTCTGTAGACGAAAAAATGACAGAGTTATTG
Source organism: Euprymna scolopes (assembly GCF_053919585.1). Taxonomy (NCBI): domain Eukaryota; kingdom Metazoa; phylum Mollusca; class Cephalopoda; order Sepiida; family Sepiolidae; genus Euprymna; species Euprymna scolopes. The sequence continues at coordinate 78,552,087 of NC_136516.1, read as the reverse complement.
CGCAGGGAAATGTACACAGAACCACAGACAGACAGACAGACACTCACAGACACACACACACAGACACATCCACTTTTAGAGATATATAGGTATATATATATATATTATACATATATATATATAAGTATATATATATATATAACTACTTCATTTACTCACATAAAATTAATATACAAAAGTATAAAGTTATGCGTAAACTTTAAGTATTTACTTCAAAAGTGCTCAATACGTAGGTAGAGCTAGTTAGTAATTTATACAATATATATGGCGATTAAGCTACACTGAATATTCTGCGTTTCATCCGCTCTAGGAATGTTCAGTGTAGTTTAATCACCATACATATTTTATAACTTACTATTAATATATACATATATATATATATATATATATATATATATATATATATATATTAAAATGACCGGGCAATACCATCACACTTGAGTCGCAAAAATAAACTATTTTTATATCATTTATATGTATTTATTATTATATGTTTGGTGAAAATATAAGCTTTTTCGTATATTTTCTATTCTTTGCGTATACCAATTCTGTTTTAAATCAGAAATGCAATATTTTATGAGCTATTACAACGGGGGAAATATCAATACATAACACATTTGCGACATTTCAAAGTCAAATATTTTATTCATTATTTTGTTTTTTTCAAAATGAAAAAGTTTGCTACATTTTTTTTTACAGATTTGTTTAGTTCTCGACGGACAGCAAATTGTTGTATAGCATAATAGAGTATTTTTTTTCTGTGGCTTCAACAACAAAAACCAGAACGTTTTAAAAGAAAAAAGAAATGCGTAATGGCGTAATAGGAAAACTTGAACCGAAACCATTTCAAGAACGTATGCAAATTATACAAGAAAATAACATTGTAGTAATTACAGATTCTTTTAGAGAAAATTTCAAAATATGAAAACCAATAAGGAAATAAAATAGAAAGTATATTACAATATATATATATACATATACATTTGTTGTATAGCATAATAGAGTATATGTATTAATATGTATTTTCTCTATCTTTATATCTGTTCATCTCTTATAATTTTATTTCGTTTCCTATCTCTCTCTATGTCTTTCTATTTCTCCCTCTCTTTATATACATATACACTCCCCCACACACCCAGCTACACACACACACACACACATACACACACAGACACACACACATATGTATATATATATATATATATATATATATATATATATATATATATATACACACACACACGGACATATATGTATAAATATATATATATATATGTATATATATATACACACGGACATATACATATATATATACATATATATATATATATATATATATATATATATATATATATATATATATAGTGAGTATAGTGGGTTTGGAAAATACACATTGTAATCACGCGACACAGAGTTTTCTGCTACAAATATCTATTGTTATTCGCGCACTGAACATCGATTCAGTGCATTACCTTTCAAATGAATATGGAACGGTAAAAATTCTGTGTTATTTCATTGCCATATATATATATATATATATATATATATATATATATGTCCGTGTGTATATATATATATATGAATATATATATATATATGTGTGTGTGTCCGTGTATATATATATATGAATATATATATATATATATATATATATGAATATATATATATATATATATGAATATATATATGCTGTAAAACTTACTATTTGCTAAACTTATGTATCGAGCGTTGTCGAAGTAAATACGGATTAAAATTTATGTTGACTATTTACACACACACACACACACACACACACACACACACACACATATATATATATATATATATATATATATATATATATATCCTCCGTTACTTAGTTGTAATTAAATGCACAATTTCACAACACTATAATGAGTAGTCATTGAGAATTTTTGGAATGAACGGACAAGAGTGAATTTTAAGGTCCAAATCCGACTAAATAGATAAGGAGAAAAACTCAGTCCAAACTCATAATTTCTATAATAATTCAGACGAATGTCTATAATTCATTCTTTACTGCCTTACAAATCTTTTGACTTTACTTCATCAAGCAGCTCATCAGAGACTAATTTACTTTGATACATATTTCAAAGTAAAAACTATACGGAAGAAACGCACGTTGTAAAGACAGAGAGTATGGTAAGACCAAAACATAAAATACTTTAGCATTAAACTCAAAGAATCGACACCCAAAAGCGACATCAGATTAAATGTAAGGAGATTCTTATATGATTAAACTATATAATATTACTCCATCGTAATAGCTAAACGCGTGTAAAACATATCCATTTGTCTGAATAATGTGAATTAATAAACAGATATTTTGGTTGTGGCGTTCGGTTTTTATTTGGCCATTGTGTAGCAGGTCGCGTGTGGGCGCGTGTGTAAATATCAAAAGAAGCCAAAGAATAGCTTTCTAGCTAAAATATTAGCAGCATCAGCAGATAAACACAAACATGTGCGCGAGCTTACATCACAAGAAAAATACTCCACGTGGCAGGGAGAGAAGCAAAGTAACTGGGCGAGATGAACGTGTTAAAGTCGGAAGCAAGAAGGCGATGACTGGCGCCGGCGTGAGGTAGCGCCTAGAGAAACTTTTTTAATACAAATTTTTAATTTTGGAAATAATATTGAAATGCGTTGCTTTGGGAGAATCACAAATAACTGTATTCATTTGTAATTTTAATAAATGGCAAGTGAAATTTTTATTTCTTTTTGTTTGCTTGTTCTTTGTCGACGCTAGCATAAAGCGTAGTGTCTGGGAGAGATGCTGCCACTGTGGCGACACAGGTTAAAAGTAACGGCTACGCCCCGTTACAATTGTAATGAAACTTACTTGAGTATATGTTCTGAAACCGGAAACATATATTCATTTAGATTATTATTAGCCATAATATGGATTGAATAATAAAACATATACCTAAAATATATTTAATTTATAAAAACTTAAAATGCATGCACAGACACATACACGCACACACACACACACACATATATATATATATATATATATATATTCTTCACCATATTCCCTCTGCTTCACTTTTTTGTTATCAAGTAAGATCTTTGACTTACTTGTTGTTTCATCAAATACTTTTGCATGCAAAATCCGATCCCGCATTTTCCTAATTCCTACCCTCTGATGAGAAGGAGAGTATTTCTTCGAAACTCCGCGGATTAAGGACTATCCATTTATCTAGTGTTTTCTTTTTCTGATTAAATATGTTTTTAACTCATTTCAAAGTGTTTTTTAACATGTTTTATTAACTGTTTGCTTGTATATATATATATATATATATATATATATATATATATATATATATATATATATATATATATATATATACAGCTGAATGTGTGTGTGTGTCTGGTCACGAGTAGCTCCTATATGGTTGCCTATTTTAAAAAAAATGATTACATATAATGATAGAAGATGTATCGAGACACAGGAATGGGTATGTTTGATCTGGCAGAACGGTGGTCCATTTAAATTGTGGAGTCTGCGTTCGCGCCTGGTCCACAAATATGGAAATAAAAAATTAAAAAAAAACGTTTACAAGTGAGTTTTATATAGATGTAGATAAGAATACTTTTAACTTAAATAGGGATTGTATAATAAAATTGTGGGGTCTGCGTTTGCGCCTGGCTTCCATAGAATGGAAATATGCACAAACCTTAATAAAGACTTTTCATATCTATCTGCGTAAGTATACTTTGATAATTATGCTTCAGTTTGAAGAAATATGGCATAATAAAATTATGGGATGTTCGTTCGAACCTGACCTCCATAGAATGGAAATATGTCACAAAGTTTAACAAGGTTTTTTATTATATATCCAAAGAATATTGTGGTTAGTTTTTCAATGTGAACAAGCATTGTATAATAAATTAACGGGTTTATCTATTTTAATTTTACTTTCATCATATTTTGCTTTTGTTTTGATACCCCCAAATTCAACCCAAATTTACAACCCTTCCTTTTTATAACCTATCATATCTGCGTAAGTATACTTTGATAATTATGTTTCAGTTTGAAGAAATATAGTATAATAAAATTCTGGGGTGTTCGTTCGCACCTGACCTCCATAGAATGGAAATATGTCACAAAGTTTAACAAGGTTTTTTTTAATATAGATCCAAAGAATATTGTGATAAGTGTTTTAGTGTGAACAGGTATTGTATAATAAATTATGGGTTTTATCTATTTTATTTTTAATTTTATTATATTTTGCTTTGGTTTTGATACCCCCAAATTCAACCCAAATTTACAACCCTTCCTTTTCATAACCTATCATACTTTCATAAATCAGAGTCCATTTTCTGTAGGCTGTTTTTGAACCCAGTCAATGACGGGTACTTTTGCTAGTATATGTATAATTTTTAACATACCACGTTTAAGAGCAACGGTTGATTGATCGATGATACCTTTGTCTTGAACTGTTTTATTTTTCGCATGTATTGCATATTAAAGTTGATAATTGGCTGAGGTATATACCATATTCACATATAAACCTCTGAATCAATATTTAAGGACTGTTAGCAAATAAATACTATGGTGCCTTGATATTTATAAATAATATTCTTATGGAAATATGTCACAAAATTTAACAAGGTTTTTTAACAAAAAAAACTTTAAAAGATAAATCAGAGTCCATTTTTTTCTGTAGGCTGTTTTTTAACCCAGTCTACGTCGGGTACTTTTGCTAGTATATATATATATATATATATATATATATATATATATATATATATATATATATATATATATATATATATATATATACTAGTAAGACCAGACGTTACTCGGGATTAAATGATGGTCCACGAATATTTCACACTCCTATATTTTTATTGTCATAGAAATCATTGAAATCGCCCGGGAGAAGATTCCTTTTCCTCCTACAGTAATTTCGACCATAATGTATATAATTCTACATTGCCCTCCCGAGAACCTACTGTTTCTTTTATATTTTTTATAAATTTCTTTCTAGTAACGAAATCAAACATTAAGTAATTTATGTGCGGAGATTGCCCTTCGGCAATGTCATGCAAAACAAAACAAAGACAAAAAAAAACACGTAGAGTTTCAAGTATTTTAAACTTCCTTACAGTTAATGAAAACAAAAAAAGAATTTCACATGCGGAGTTTGAACTTACAGACCAGGTCATGGAAAAAAACACGTTCTAAACTTACCCACAGTAGAATTTTCACGGTCGCTGTTCTATCATAGTTTCTAGAGGATGAAATAGAAAAATGCCTTTACTGAGGATAGATAAATAAAAATAACGGTTTTGATTATCGATTATCGCTAATTATCGGGGGTATTCTGAGACAAAACTTAATTAAGATAACTCCCAGACTTATACACTAAAGTTCTGTAAATTTAAAAAAACAATCTGTTCAACCGTTTCGAAGTCTTCAAGGAACGAACTCATACACAATGACAAAGTTGCATTTATATAATTCTAGATAGATAGATAGATGGATAGATAGATAGATTGATTGATTGATTGCTAGATAGATAGATAGAATATATATATATATATATATATATATATATATATATACATATATGGGGGGGCGAAAATATGTTTTCTCCAAGATAAAAATGCAAAGTGCAAATTAAAAATATAAGATTAGTAAGCCAAATGTGCACATTTTTAAAAATTTAATTTATGTGTCGTTAGTTATTCGTCCTAGTGCTAAATCAATTTTTTGTAATATGATAGACATTTTTCAATCGCATCGATTTATTTTTTTAATAAATTTACTTTAAATGTGAAAATATTAAATAGTGAAAAGAAATAACAATCGAAAGTTTTATTACCTTAAAGACCGTGTTTTCTTACTTGCCATATAATTGAAGAGAGTGTTGTAAAACATCATGTTGGTAATGTAATTGTGTCTTACTTTGACTTAGTGGAAAGCAAATTACACTATCTCTCTGTTTCTCTTCATCTATCTATCGATCTATTCATCTATTTACCTACCTATCTATCAATCTTTTCCTCTACTAATCTATGTATCTCTTAAAGTATATACGCATGGATAATTTAATTAAACATCGCTTATTTACCGTGTAACGTAGCTTATTGTTTGGAAACTTGTCCGAAATAATCTTTTTTACTTAATCTAGATCTCCAGTAACATTCTGCTATATTACAGAGTGAAAAGTTAGAATTGTCGCCCTAGTAGAGACAACAGGATTCCATTTTTGCTTGATGAAAGCCGGTTTTCTTTTTTCTTTCTTTTCTTTTTTCATTGTAGATCATCTACTAGTTGGCTAGTTCAAATCCCAAAAGCGATAGTAGCCTTCTGTGGTGTCTGAATGTGACAGAATGTTTAACGAACGAGATAGGATATGTGCCACTGTACAACTCATGCTCTCTTCCAATCTAAGTTACGACATCAGGACCATGACCAGTCCCCTCAAAATGCATCACTGGATCGCTACAAATAACAAGCACGTGTCTAGGCTGCCATGATTATAAGTCTTTGGTGTGCTTTCAAATAAGGGCCAAATCAAGCCACCTCAAATCTCCGAAGTCGGTTGAAAGTCAGGACCAAAGTCTACCTAGATGTGCTGAATAGTGTGGCAATTCACTGGTGCAATAACTGGTAGACTCTAGGTGAGTGGCAGCAAGACTCAGCGCTAACCCACAAATCGAAGGAGACCAGGAAAGAGTACTACGATGCTGTACTAATCTCTCACTTGCTCCTTTCCTCCCCGATCTAAACCCGCTGGACTACTTCGTTTCGTCATACGTCGAGAACATCACTAACATGACCTCCCACAACACTAAAGCCAGCCACATCGCTGCCATCGGCCGAGTATTCGCTGAGCTCTCGCCAGCGCTTGCGGGGCGGGGTAAAGTTGGGTGGTCCCTCCAACCAATCAACTACGGCAGTGACAACTTCCGTCATGTTTCGATTGGTTCCCTTAGAATTCGCACACGAATTGCACCTGCAAGGTTGCGAGTGGTTTATCAGGCCTCTGGGATCACGTGTGTGGCCCCAGGTCAGGTGAGTTGTCATTCTCCAAAATGTGAATTCTCATTATTGGCTCACCGAATATGTTTTCACTAAACGTTTAAAATGACATTGTTGTTGATGGATTAAGCAAAGTCATTTATTATTTTATTTTTCTCTCTCGGCAGGGATTTTGCTGTTGCCCGGGCGCACCATATTTAATAAAAAGTTACATTTTCCCGTTTTCTCTAGTGAATTTTTGAGGGAGCTCAACCGCCCCCTGCGACGGTCATATCACATGTGAAAGTAACGCACATTAATTTTATTTTATACTAGCAGGGGTGCCCGGCGTTGCTCGGGTGTTTGGAGGTGTATGCTGTGCAAAAAAACAAAAAAAATGGTTAATTTTTTAAAACTTGGACCCCTATTATGATCCCTTAAAATTTATTTTTTCGGGCTCAAATCACTTTATTAAGTTAGATCCAGGTTCAAGGAACCTATATCTAAAATTTCAAGTGTCTAGACCCAAAATTGTCGGAGGAGTTTGGTAGAGTTCTTAAAGGTCAAATCGTTGAAATTTGACCCCTTAACAGCCAAATTTCTGGCTGACACCCGTCACATCGATTTTACCAAATCTCAGTACCCGGTATTTCAAATTTCGAGTCTATAGACTAAAAATTGACAGAGTTATTGCGTAGGGAAATGTACACAGACAGACAGACACACAGACACACAGACACACAGACAGACAGACACGTTCACTTTTATAGATATATAGATTTACTGTTATGGTTGGTGCAAATATAATGCCGTTATTGACGTACAACTATAAAAAAATACATTATTTTCGGACCAACCTCATATTTTAATTTATTATACATAATTTATTAAAATTTTATTTTCAGTATTAATTATTTCTATAAATAAACCTGTTAATTTATTAAAAATAGATTACTTTTACATATAAAAACATTATCTGATTCCTTAAGTTTTACATGAACCATGTTTCTGGCTGTTATGGTCGGTATTAATGGAAAAACAACATGGATTCTGATAATAGGCGTAAAAGATTATATTTTTGAGAAAACTTTGAGGATAAATAACGGGCTGCCAAGAGTACCTTCTCGCAGTTTTGTTCAGACTAATTCGTAACTCCGTCGGTGACATACCTATATAAAACTCTCTCCCACCGCGAGAGAATGTGACACAAGTTCGGAAGATGGGGAAATGAGTTATTGCTCCAAGAAAGAGAGCACCTCGGCCCTACAAAAATATGCCTGAATATCCCCGTCGGCATTTCCCAGTAAGGGCATATTAGACAGCAAGCAATAAACTTGCTCCCCCCCGGAAAGCCGGGAGGCAAGGCCTTGGAGGGTGGACATCCTAGGACTATGCAGAACATTTTGCATCAGTCCGACAGCAGAATGGTCAACGAAATGTCCCTGTTTCTGTCGAACTGATTATCAAAGTCGGAACCTCGACTTCTGTGTACTGCGAACGTACACACCGTCGGTTACTGCCATCTTTAATCTAGTATGATGGCAGTATTCCTAACGAGTGGAACGAGTAGTTGCTACACAATACTGGTAAAGTGAGAAGAATTTCTATGGTTTGCGTCTGGATCCATTCATTTCATATTTATCGTTGGCTGCTATTTGAACATTTATTTAAACGTTCATTTATTTTGGCCGGGGAAGTGTGGGTATTTTCATTTTTTTTTTTTTTGCTTTTTTTTTTGCTTTTTTTTGTTTAGCTCCTTGCGTAAAGTGGCTTCATGTCTTGTCTCTAGTGATAGCTATAAATGTACCATGGACGTTTCTTTTTAACTGCGTCGTTACAGTTAAAACCTCTCGGACCCCCACGCTGTCCGGCACCCCTCAAAAGAACAAAAAGAAAAGCAATAAAAAAAAAACCCAACTCGGCATTTTTTTAAGTCAAATGAAATGCATTTATTCGTGGTTCCTCCAAAACAACATTTCATTTAAATCCCAAGGTCTTTTCGCATGCACATATTCCGTTTAAAAATGTTTGTCTCCGCCAGCTGACCATCGACTTTATACCCAAGCTTCCAAGGCGCCCACTTTGCTTCTCTCTTTTTTGCTCAACCACGTACTGCCCTTTTCTCTTTTTTTTATCGTGACGCAAGCTCGCGCACAGTTGCTAATTTGCAAATGTGCTTTAACGGCTGCTGCTTCTGCTAATATTTTTCTAAAACACTCATAATCGCTCTGTAACAGAAATGTAAACATAGTTTAATTAAAATAATAAGTTTTCACACGGTGGAGATCTTCCGCTTTTTTGGTGCACCGTTCAGTGCGGACGACTTTAAAAACAGGAAGTCGCTTTAGTATGCGGTTACATGAAAATGTTTATATAAAACCTACCTAAGTTCAATTGTGTGAGCACCTGTGTGAATGTGTGCGTGCGTGCATCTATGTGTGTTTTTGTGCTTGCCGTTGTATTATTTCCAGCCTTTGCTGCTTCCCTTATTCTCCTCAAACGACTCCGTTCGTCTTTTCAGACTAGAATCATTTCTCGCGGCGATTCTCCCCACGAAAATCCTCCTTCGCCATCGAACACCAACCATCGCACCGTCCCCTCGTAGCCATCTGAACACAATCGTCGTTTTTGACGATTTGAAATCATTTTACAACCCCTTCGTTCTCCCCCATACCTCATCCTTTACCCATCCCCTATCTACAGCCATTCAGGGAAGCAACCGTTTCATTCAATCCGCAAATTCCGTCGCTCTTGAAGCCGCAAGAACCGAACACATACGTAGAGACGCATGCTAGAAAATCATGCTACTAGAAACAGCACTGATTGTCCTTCAAATCTTCCAATAGAACGCGGATAATAAAGAAAGAATATGCGATAGTCTTAACATGAATGATATTTAATCTACGCGCTTAGCGATGACAATGCTATAATAATTTTATGGACGTTTTTCACAAAGGAGTCACCGCATATCAAGGATAGGAGGCGACTCGAGGATAAGGGTTGATGAGTGTACTATACTAAAGAAGAACAATATCGTAAGGGGGCGGCTCATCAAGAACTTGAATATTGCCAATAATAGTATGGGGTCTCCCTTCGCGATTGTCATTTATATAAAGAATTACGTTTTAATTTTAAATTGATTCATATTAATAACATATATATTTTTTAAATCAATAATATTGATCTTCGGATTAGATATTTATAAAATCGAATTCATTCCTATAAATATTATTTTTCGGTTTGTGTTAATCTAAAAAGAAAGTGTCTAGTTTACTCGTAGTATAAACGACACTTTCTATGCTTATTTGTTTGTCGGTCCGTATTTAGAATATTTTTCAAGGGAGATAATCACTTGAAAAGTTCAGTTGTCAAATAGGCACATGTTGTGAAAAACAGATACTAGACTTTAGTCTTAACCAAAAGCTTAAGAAACATTTTTTGTAACTGGGCATTTTTACATGAATAAAAATACTTCATGTTTATACTGCATCAGCGTATAGCTTTTTAAATGATGTAAAAAATATGAATATATATAGTACGTTAACGTATAAGTTCCTAATAAATAATTTTACTTTTACTTTATTCAGACCAATAATATTGTGTGGTCTGCGTTCGCACCTGACATTTAAAAAAAGGAGATACGTTTTAATTTTTGTATTTATATCACTAATATTGTGCGATCTGTCTAGACCTGGATTGTCTAGTCTATTATATACAGGACAATTGCCTGCATGTTTTTTTATTACATTTTCACCCCACACAAGTCACATTGCCCCCTTTTGTAGAAGGTTACTATCAGGGACATAAGCATCAGGAGTACTGTGTAGGAAATTGGGCAGCAAGATGTCGGTTCACGTTGCACTTGAACTTCTGCATGTCAGTACAGTCGGGGAAGCAGGGACCCGGAAGTGAATTTCAAAGTCTAGCTGTTCTGGGAAAGAAACTACTGGAGTAGAAGGCTCTCTTATATCTAGGGATATCTAGTGTGAAGGGGTGGGATTTAGCTGCTTGTCGGGTTTGTCGGGGGTATTTACGTCGAGAGGACACAACTGCTTGCAGTTCGTCAGAGCATTCACCGTTAAAGTACTTGTAGAACAGGCAGAGGGATTCAACATTTCGTCGATGTGACCGAGGCTGAAGTTTAGCTCACAGTTCAGGACCTATCAAATTGGCGACTCTCTTTTGAATGTGTGTACGTATACCTAAAAGTTAAAAGATTCCAGAACAAGTATCCACAAAGTCCATGTGCTCTTGATTGGCATTGCCCTAGATTGAAAATATCTTCAATTAGAATGACAATTCATTCTTTGTGGATCAACTGGCCCAGGTTTCGTTGGTGGTTATTGCTTTCCAGCCATTTCCAATGTAATCGATTGTATAAAGGTGAAATGAATGACTACTACTACTATTATTATTATTATTATTATTATTATTATTATTATGATGAAGATGATGATGATGATGATGATGATGATGATGATGATGATGATGATGATGATGGCCTCACATGGAGCTTACACACAAGTCAACAAACAATCTAATGTGAAACCTGTGGTGTTCTCTGGAAACTGAGTGACTACAAGTCTCCCCAGACGTCCAGCTCTCTTCACCTTCGTCGATAGCGTTTGTAAATGAATTTGCATCATCGCAACAGCCGCTTACTATTGATTTCTCGCTAGTAGTGGCACTCGGTTTATACTGTAATTTGAGTGGCACTCAGCCTCCCCAAGGTAGGAAAGAGATGGATGTGGAATAACGAGGATAGAAGAAAAAGAAAACGTGAGAAAGGTGTGAGATATCCATATATATATTTTTTACACGGTGGTCGCCACTTATCAAGGCCCGGAAGCCACTCAGGGATAAATATATATATATATATATATATATATAAATAGAGAGAGAGAGAGAGAAAGAGAGAGAGAGAGAGAGAAAGAGAGAGAGAGATAGGAGTTTTAGTATAAAAATTTTGCACGCGTTTTAAATTCTTCTATCTTCTTTATATTGTCCCAGGAAATGCTGGGTAACCTGGTAGTTATATAATAAAAAATAAACGTATGTATGCCTGGTGCACCTCGTGGTATTAAAAAAGAAAGAGAAATTAAGAGATAGACACGGGGTAACGAGAGAGCGAGACTAAGAAACGGAAGGAAACGTCTAATTTTGTAGCGGCAATGGTAATAATTTTAATAGTTTTAATGGATATTGCTCCAGACAAAACATTAATCCACTCGATGTAAATACCTTAAGAAATATTACTTCAAAATAAAAAAAATTCCAACAATAAGGGTACAGTTGATAGAATCCGACCCAGAAAGCATAAAATTGTCCTTCGTTGTCAGTAACATCGCTTATGTTATTTGAGAACTAAAAGACAAAATAAGGAAATTTAGAATAACTAAGCTACTAAAAATAAACCTAAGCACATGTCCTACAATTTGAAGTGTTTCTTATTGATTAATTTTGCCGTCATATTGATTAGTTTTGTCTTTTTTTCGCATCGATTAGTTTTATCTTTTTTTTTCGCATTGATAAGTTTTGTTTTGTCATTGATTAGTTTTGTCTTGGCGGTGGTTCAGAAGTTAACAACACTGACAGACGAACGTGGTATTCAAAGTTCAAATCCAGTTCGTTCCTCTAAAATTACTTTCACTTTAGAATGCTGGCAACCTACACGTAGTCCCTTCCGTGAGTACCTAATGTCTTCAGCGAAAGTGTTCAGACAAGAAAAATATCAGGGAAGCCAATGTTAACATTAGAATTTTCCGGTTCATACGAGATGATGATGATGATCGATGAGATTTGTTTTATTTATCTGATTGATCAGTTTTAACTTCTTTCTGACGTAATCCCCGATTGAGGAGCTTTAGAACTACGCTGAGATAGTTTTTTGACCGATTCTGGGTAACGGCAGGTTCCTTGGGAATTTAGGGTGGATAAATATAGATATATTTTAATTCATTGTCAAAATGGATATATTTGCTTTTTGGTTGGAAAAACCTGAGATATTTTGTTATTTGGGAAAAACTCAACAACAGGAAATGCGAGGGCGTTGGAAGAACATATTGTACTGGCTGAGTGATGGTTGATGACTTCAAGGTTATGGGATTTTGTCTTGAAATGGATCTCAGATCGTTGGGGTTTAGCGTGATTTGATTGGCTGGAGAGACTTCCACCCCACCCACATTGGGCCGATATGCTCTAAAATTAAGCAGATTGCTTGTTGAATTCGCGGAGAACAGACGTATAGAACCGCCGTTTCCTGGAAAGGGGACCCCTCCCCTGCTCATCCAACCGTCTGTCGCTGTCTGTGAAGAGATTTTGAGACTTTGATAAAAACTTACTAAGACCGAATGATATTTATAAAAACAATTGTACATAAGTTCTGAAAATTAAATCTGTAAAATAGACTACATGAGTTGTCTTTCCTCCTGCCTGCTGCTTCGATATTCGCTTTCAGCATACCAGATTTCATGTAACAACCTCAGAGAAGACTAGACGACACGAGCCGAGAATTCAGATAAACAGAAGTCCTAACTACCTTCTCACAGAGAGGGGTTACATCTTATTGATTAGTTTTGTATTCTTTTTCATCGATTAGTAGTGCCTTCTTTTTGATCGATTATTTTCTCATCTTTTTAATAAATTAGTTTTGTCGTCTGTTTTATCGATTGTTTTTGTCTTCTTTTTTATTAATTATTTTTGTCTTCTTTTTATTGATTAGTGTTGTCTTCCTTTTATCGATTAGTTTTGTCTTCTTTTTTACGATACGCTTGCTATTTATTTTAATTGATTAGTTTAGTCTTCCTTTTATCGATTAGTTTTCCTTCTTTTTAATCGATTAGCTTTGTCTTTTTTAATCGATTAGTTTTGTCTTCTTTTTTAGTCGATTACTTTTGTTTTCTTTTAAGCGATTAGTTTTGTATTCTTTTAATTCGATTAGTTTTGTCTTCAATCGATTAGTTTTGCCTTCTTTTTATAGATTAGTTCTGTCTTCTCATCGATCCGTTTTATTTTCCCACCGATTAGCGTTGCTTTTTTTACGTATCGATTAGTTTTGTCTTATCGGTTAATTTCCCCATTTTTTCTCGTCGATATTTTAGCCATGTTATTATTGATTAGTTCTATCGTCTAGTTTCATAGTATTTTGTTCCCTTTAACTAATCGATTAATTTTTCCCAATGATTAAAAGTTGTGAACAGAAATTAAATTGCGCTGTGATAGCGACCAGGTCACACAAAAAATTCAAATAAACCTAACGCATTAGCTGACGATTCTAGTATCTCAGACACACACGCAAGGTTAACCGATCTGCCAGTTTTTTTACTCATGTTAACCCCCAAGTAATGTACATCGCACTGAGACGCAAGGAGCTACTTTCAGTCAGGAACAAAGTTCTATATGGGCACACTCTAGTCTTAAAAATGACGAGATAACGAAATACCAAGACCTTATGTACGATATGAAAAGAAAGTGGAATTTTAGAAGATCTCTTTCATTCTAAAAATTACAAGAGCAACCGGTCTCATGAAAAAGGATTTTAAAATTAACCTGCCGAATATACCCGGTGAACTAAGTGCAAAAGAAATACAAACCGTTGCTCTTAAGGGAACGATTAAAATCTTTAAACAATCTCTCGGTTGGAGTGAGTAAAATAATGGGAAACTATCTGGAATCTGGAAGAATGACCCATCCTCGGCAAAAAAATATAAAAAAAATAAAATAACAGAAAAAGATGAGCAGCAACATATCTGATCACGTTACATTCTAATCACGTATAATTCACACATTTAAATACGGCATAATTTACGTAAAAACACCAGGTTCCCTAAGATTACCGAAGTTAAGCAATGTTGAGCCTGGTCAGTACTAAAATGGGTGAGTATTTAGGAATTCCAGGTGCTGTATGTGCTCTCCGCTTATCTCGGCATTGTTTTCAGTCGTTTAAAACTTCTCCTTGCCACTGGACTCAAGCAGTGCCGATTCAGGAGAACAATTATACGCCTCGCAATTATACGCACAGCTACCCTTACAAAGGAATATCCATTATCTCTTGTGGTGGGTCATTAGAATACACCGACTGCCCCCCCTGCAGAGGGTAAAAGTCCCTCAATGGGGGTCTTGGATATGACCTTAAACTATATCCAGTGGTGAGGCCCCAGCTTGTGGGCTTTGGGGAGTGTGGGCCACCCTTTAATTACCATTGCTCCCAGGTCCACTCTGACCCAGAGTGGCAGTACCTGTTAGGGTGCCAACTATGGGTTTAATAGAAACCACTTGAAAACAACAAATATATTCTATTAAAAAAAATTTCTTCAAAATCTTTGGATTCGGCATTAAATAACCCGAAAAGGGTTGATATGCCGTAAAACAAAAACAACCAACCAACCATTATCTCTTGACTGAAGGAAGGCACCGCATATTTAAATATCTGCATGTAAGCACAGTCTAAGAAGCAAAGATCAGGGAATAATTTTTAAGTCTTGAAATTTAAAATAAAATCTATTTAGAGTGGAAGGCTTTTCTGTATCCGGGGACCTCTACATTAAAGAGGTAAGATATGGCTGTTTGTCAGGTTAGTCGGAGCATTTACGTTGAGGCGGCAGGAATGCTACACGTTTAACGGAACACATTTCATAAAGCACTTGTAAATCAAGCAGTTGTATGACTAGACCTATTAGATTGGTGACTTCCCTTGTGACCTTGTCTTCCACACAATACTGGCATAGAGAGAGACTTGTTGGTTTTTTGCAGTAGCCAAAATATGGTAACACTACTCCATGTATTTGTAGATAACATTGGTGACTTCTCTTGGGAGCTTATCTAATAGAGAGTGAGACTAGTTGTTAATGCAAAAGCCCAAATGTGGCAACAATTGAATTAGTGACTTCTTTTGGGACTTTGTCTACTAGAGTGAGATAAGTTGTTTATACAACAGCCGACATGTGGCAGAAATACTCCGTGCATGGGTGAATTAAATTGGGACCTTATCTACTAAAGAGAGACTAGTTGTTTATGATGCAGCCAAAATGTGGCAAACACAATCCATGTATAGGTGAATGATGACTTTGTAAAGATTCAGGATGCTGGCAATCATGTGTAGTATTTTCAGTACAGTAGAATGAGCCAAACTTTTCACAACATCCTTGCCAAGAAAAAGTGTAACAACGAAAATTAACTGACAAGATATATCAAACTTAAAAGTGACAGGTCAACTTAAATTCTATTTAAAATTCAAGCGTAACAGACTGAGAAATATTCTAAATTACGAATTGAAAACCCAACGAATTTTTTGTTTCAAACTTCAGCCTGGCATATCGTCGGAAAAGCTACCTGAAATTGGAGTCTAACGATGTGGGAAGTTGAGGTGTGAAAGATCAACAAACATTCTATAGTTTCACAAGTAATGAACATATTTGAATATCAAATATCTAAGAAACTATCAAGAATATAAAACGCATGCCAATATATACGTAACGTTAATATGAAAGTAGAACTTGATAAATTTGGCTTTAGAATCATGTCACTTAGATTTATATTTCACTTGCATTTATCTATATATTTAGTATATATAGTTGAGCAGATACAACGTCTTGGAATTTGTCCAAGACTGCTTAAATACCCTGTATAATTAAACATTAGTTTAGTAGACAGGTGCCAACCAATGGAAACATGTGACTGGTTACAACCGAGTTTTTTTCATCTATTCACAACCGACCCTCTGATCCCCACGTAGCTTCAATTAGAATAAATGGCTTCAGCCTTGAGAAAAACCCCTGCTTTGAAAAGCTCCTCTACCTGACCATCACTCCTGACCTGGAATAGAAGATTTACATCAAATGTGTTGTGAAAACCGCAGTAAAAATGGTTAAATAAGTTTACTGTCCGGAAACTGTGTTACTTCCGACGCAGTATTTTCCAGTTTAAGAGCGAAATAAATTCCAGGATAGTTTGATGATGCCGGGATAGGGTGATGATGCAATATCTTGAGGGCAGAAAAGCAACTTTGAAATGTAGTCAGCGATATCCTGTTAATATCCTGTTCACATCCTGTCCGTATCCTGTTCATAGCCTGTTCATATCCTGTTCATATCATGTTTATATCCTGTTCGTATCCTGTTCATATCCTTTTCATATCCTGTTCATATCCTGTTCGTATCCTGTTAATATCCTGTTCATATCCTATTCATATCCTGTTCGTATCCTGATCATATCATGTTCATATTATGTTCATATCATGTTATTATCATGTTCATATTATGTTCATATCATGTTCATATCATGTTCATATCCTGTTCATATCCTGTTCGTATCCTGTTCCTATCCTGTTCATATCCTGTTATCCTGTTCATATAATATTCACATCATGTTCGTATCCTTGTCATATTCTGTTCATATCCTATTCATATCATGTTCGTATCCTGGTACTATCATGTTCGTATTCTGTTCATATCCTGTTCGTATCCTGTTCATATCCTTTTCATATCCTGTTCGTATCCTGTTGCTATCCTGTTCATATCAAGTTCATATCATGTTCGTATCCTGTTCATATCCCGTTCCTATCCTGTTCATATCCTGTTCATATCATGCTCATATCATGTTCATATCCTGTTCATATCATGTTCATATCCTGTTCATATCATGTTCATATCATGTTCATATCATGTTCATATCCTGTTCATATCATTTTCATAGATTTGTTCATATCCTGTTCATATCATGTTCATATCCTATTCATATCCTGTTTATATCATGTTCATATCATGTTCATATCCTGTTCATATCATGTTAATATAATGTTCATATCCTGTTCATATCCTGTTCATATCATGTTCATATCATGTTCATATCCTGTTCATATCATGTTCATATCCTGTTCATATCATGTTCATATCATGTTCATATCCTGTTCATAACATGCTCATATCCTGTTAATATCCTGTTCATATCATGTTCATATCCTGTTCATATCCTGTTCATATCATGTTCATATCATGTTCATATCATGTTCATATCCCGTTCATATCCTGTTCCTGTATTGTTCATATCATGTTCATACCCTGTTAATATTCTGTGCATATCCTGTTCATATCATGTTCATACGCTGTACATATCATGTTCATATCATGTTGATATCCCGTTCCTATCCTATTAATATCCTGTTCATATCCTGTTCATATTCTGTACTTTTCCTGTTCATATCATGCTCATATCCTGATCATATCATGTTCATATCATGTTCATATTGTGTTCAGATCATGTTCGTATCCTGGTCATATCATGTTCGTATCCTGTTCATATCATGTTCATATCCTGTTCATATAATGTTCATATCCTGTTCATATCATGTTCATATCCTGTTCATATCCTGGTCGTATCATGTTCATATCCTGTTCGTATCCTGTTTGTATCCTGTTTATATCCTATTCATATCATGCTCATATCTTGTTCGTATCCTGTTCATATCCAGTTCATATCCTATTCATATCCTGTTCATATCCTGTTAATAGCCTGTTCATATCCTGTCTATATCATGTTCATATCCTGTTGCTATCCTGTTCATATCATGTTCATATGTTCATATCCTGTTCATATCATGTTCATATCCTATTCATATAATATTCGTATCCTGTTCATATTCTGTTCATATCCTATTCATATCATGTTCGTACCCTGGTCATATCATATTCGTTTCCTGGTCATATCATGTTCGTATCCTGTTCATATCATGTTCATATCCTGTTCATATCCTGTTCGTATCCTGTTCATATCTTGTTCATATCCTGGTCGAATCCTGTTAATCTCACGTTCGTATCCTGTTCGTATCCTCTTCATATCCTATTCATATCATGTACATATTTTATTCGTATCCTGTTCATATCCTGTTCATATCCTGGTCGTATCCTGTTCATATCCTGTTCGTATCCTGTTCGTATCCTGTTCATATCCTGTTAATATCCTTTTCATATCCTGTTCGTATCCTGTTGCTATCCTGTTCATATCAAGTTCATATCCTGTTCGTATCCTGTTCATATCCCGTTCCTATCCTGTTCATATCCTGTTCATATCATGCTCATATCCTGTTCATATCCTGTTCATATCATGTTCATATCCTGTTCATATCATGTTCATATCATGTTCATATCATGTTCATATCTTGTTCATATCATTTTCATAGATTTCTTAATATACTGTTCATATCATGTTCATATCCTATTCATATCCTGTTTATATCATGTTCATATCATGTTCATATCATGTTCATATCATGTTAATATAATGTTCATATCCTGTTCATATCATGTTCATATCATGTTCATATCATGTTCATATCCTGTTCATATCATGTTCATATCCTGTTCATATCATGTTCATATCATGTTCATATCCTGTTCATAACATGCTCATATCCTGTTAATATCCTGTTTATATCATGTTCATATCCTGTTCATATCCTGTTCATATCATGTTCATATCATGTTCATATCATGTTCATATCCCGTTCATATCCTGTTCCTGTATTGTTCATATCCTGTTCATACCCTGTTAATATTCTGTGCATATCCTGTTCATATCATGTTCATATGCTGTACATATCATGTTCATATCATGTTGATATCCCGTTCATATCCCGTTCCTATCCTATTAATATCCTGTTCATATCCTGTTCATATTCTGTACTTATCCTGATCATATCATGTTCATATCATGTTCATATTGTGTTCAGATCATGTTCGTATCCTGGTCATATCATGTTCGTATCCTGTTCATATCATGTCCATATCCTGTTCATATAATGTTCATATCCTTTTCATATCCTGTTCATATCCTGTTCATATCCTGGTCGTATCATGTTCATATCCTGTTCGTATCCTGTTCATATCCAGTTCATATCCTATTCATATCCTGTTAGTATCCTGTTAATAGCCTGTTCATATCCTTTCTATATCATGTTCATATCCTGTTGCTATCCTGTTCATATCATGTTCATATGTTCATATCCTGTTCATATCATGTTCATATCCTATTCATATAATGTTCGTATCCTGTTCATATTCTGTTCATATCCTATTCATATCATGTTCGTACCCTGGTCATATCATATTCGTTTCCTGGTCATATCATGTTCGTATCCTGTTCATATCATGTTCATATCCTGTTCATATAATGTTCGTATCCTGTTCATATCCTGTTCATATCCTGTTCATATCCTGTTCATATCCTGGTCGTATCCTGTTAATCTCATGTTCGTATCCTGTTCGTATCATGTTCATATCCTATTCATATCATGCACATATTTTGTTCGTATCCTGTTCATATCCTGTTCATATCCTGTTCATATCCTGGTCGTATCCTGTTCTTATCCTGTTCGTATCCTGTTCGTACCCTGTTCATAGCCTGTTAATATCCTGTCATATCCTGTTCGTATCCTGTTGCTATCCTGTTCATATAATGTTCATATCATGTTCATATTCTGTCTATATCATGTTTATATCCTATTTATATCATGTTCATATCCTATTCATATCCTGTTCATATTCTGTTCATATCCTATTCATATCATGTGCGTATTCTGGTCATATCATGTTCGTATTCTGTTAATATCATGTTCATATCCTGTTCATATCCCGTTCATATCCTGTTCATATCATGTTCATATCCTGTTTATATCATGTTTGTATCCTGTTCATATCCTGTTCATATACTTTTCATATCCTGTTCATATCCTGTCTATATCATGTTCATATCCTGTCAACATCATGTGCGTATCCTGGGCATATCCTGTTAATATCATGTTCATATCATGTTCATATCATGTTCGTATCCTGGTCATATCCTGTTCATATCCTGTTCATATCCTGTTCATATCCTGTTCATATCCTATTCATATTATGTTTGTATCCTGGTCATATCATGTTCGTATCCTATTCATATCATGTTTATATCTTGTTCATATCCTGCTCATATCCTGTTCATATCATGTACATATCCTGTTCATATCCTGTTCATATCCTTTTCATATCCTGTTCATATCATGTTCATATCCTGTTCATATCCTGTTCATATCCTATTCATATTATGTTCGTATCCTAGTCATATCATGTTCCTATCCTGTTCATATCATGTTCATATCCTCTTCATATCCTGTTCGTATCCTTTTCATATCATGTTCATGTTATGTTCGTATCATCTTCATATCCTGTTCATATCCTGTTCATATCCTGTCCATATCATGTGCGTATCCTGGGCATATCCTGTTCATTTCCTGTTCCTATCCTGTTCATATCATATTCATATCGTTTTCATATACGTTTCATACCCTGTTCATATCCTGTTTATATCCTGTTCCTCTCCTGTTCCTCTCCTGTTCGTATCCTGTTCATATCCTGTTCATATCCTGTTCGTATCCATTTCATATCATGTTCATATCATGTTAATATCCTGTTAATAGACTGTTCATATCCTGTTGATATCCTGTACATATCCTGTTCATATCCTCTTTAAATCCTGTTCTATCCTGTTCATATCCTGTTCATATCAAATTCATATTCTGTTCATAGCCTGTTCATATCCTGTTCATATCCTGTTCATATCATGTTCATATCTTGTTTATATCGTGTTTATATCCTGTTCCTATCCTGTTCATATCCTGCTCATATCATGTTCATATCATGTTCATATCCTGTTCATATTCTGTTCATATCCTGTTCATATCCTGTTCATATCAAGTTCATATCCTGTTCATATCATGTTCATATCATGTTCATATCATGTTCATATCCTGTTCATATCATGTTCATATCATGTTCATATCATGTTCATATCATGTTCATATCCTGTTCATATCATGTTCATATCATGTTCATATCCTGTTCATATCATGTTCATATCATGTTCATATCCTATTCATATCCTGTTCCTATCATGTGTATATCATTTTCATATCCTGTTCATATCATGTTCATATCATGTTCATATCATGTTCATATCCTGTTCACATCATGTTCATATCATGTTCATATCCTGTTCATATCATGTTCATATCCTGTTCATATCATGTTCATATCCTGTTCATATCATGTTTATATCATGTTCTTATCCTGTTCATATCATTTTCATATCATGTTCATATCATGTTCATATCATGTTCATGTCATGTTCATATCATGTTCATATCCTGTTCATATCCTGTTCATATCATGTTCATATCCTGTTCATATCATGTTCGTATCATGTTCATATCCTATTCATATACTGTTCCTATCATGTTCATATCATGTTCATATCCTGTTCATATCATGTTCATATCATGTTCATATCCTGTTCATATCATGTTCATATCCTGTTCATATCATGTTCATATCATGGTCATATCCTGTTCATATCATGTTCATATCATGTTCATATCCTGTTCATATCATGTT
This sequence comes from Euprymna scolopes, assembly GCF_053919585.1. Lineage (NCBI taxonomy): Eukaryota > Metazoa > Mollusca > Cephalopoda > Sepiida > Sepiolidae > Euprymna > Euprymna scolopes. Next base: position 78,529,674 of record NC_136516.1, on the reverse strand, counting down.
CATATTCTGTTCATACTGCCCATAAACTACTTTATCATTTTTTCATGGCATGTGCTCGACTGAGCGTTAATTTATTGTCTTATTTTGCTTTGTTTGTTTTTTTTATTTAAAAGAGCCAGAGTGTCGATATTCATGATTTTTCGTAGTAGAACTAGTGACCGCAGTTTGGGGAGAACTGGAAAGTTATAAATTTTAGTATGCGCTTAGCTGGCATTTTCTATCGATTGTTTTTTTGCCGGTGATAGTCAAATCCCCTAACGAGGATAGAGACATATGGATATACGTATGTATGCATGTATGTATGCATGTATGTATGCATGTATGTATGCATGTATGTATGCATGTATGTATGCATGTATGGTTGTGTGCATTATGTGTGTAAGCATGTATGTATACATGAATGCGTTTAGGTCTTTCTCCCCCCCTCTCTTCCCCCTCTCTCTCTCTCTCTCGCTCTCTCTCTCTCTCTCTCTCTCTCTCTCTCTCTATATATATATATATATATATATATATATATATATATAGGAGCAAACATTTATAAATCATGTTAAACACCCTTTGAAAAAGAGTTAAAAACGTATTTAATCTGAACTAGAAACACTTCATTAGTGGATAGCCCTTTATCCGCGGAGTTTCGAAGAAATACTTTCCTTCTCATCAGAGGGTAGGAATTAGTAAAATGCGGGATCGGATTTTGCATACAAAAGTATTCGATGAAACAACAAGTAAGCCAAAGATCTTACTTGATAACAAAAAATGAAGCAGAGGGAATATGGCGAAGAAAAAGGTGATTACCCGTGAATGGATAGTCAGTTTAAAGGTAAATAATCCAATGACGGTAAAATTCAAAAATGTAAATCCAAGAAAGTTAATTGAATTTCAATTCGCATAAGTAAAATCCAAGGAAATCGCGTGATTGGAAGATGGTCCAAAATAATCTAATATATATATATATATATATATATATATATATATATATATATATATATATATATAGGATATATGTAGGATTATGTCTAGTAGAGCTCGGCTGATGAGCTGCCAGACTATTCATCGGCGCAGTGGGCCACAAAACAGTCTTGTGTTGACAGAGCTAACCTGTGTCAACTGTGGGCGGACGTACAAAACAGCAGGTGGTTTGAAGCGACATTTGATTATACATAGAAGAGAACATCAAGAACGTGCTGCTAGTGGCGCACATGTGTGCACAATGTGTGCCAATGGAATGCCAGAGTGTGGCAGGGCTTAAAAGCCACATTCGTGCGGCCCATCACTGAATGTTTTCGTGTTCCTGTATACCTGTTTTGTGCTATATCAAGTAATGGCAATGTTCGAAAACGAATTTGCTGCTATCATGTATACAAGAATGCGTGTAGGTCTCTCTCTCTCTCTTTATATATATATATATATATATATATATATATGTATATATATGCATATATATATGGACGTAAATATGTATGTAAGTATGCGCGTATATACACATGTGTGTATGTGTGCCTGTATCTATCTATATATATACAGGGTGGCACAAAAACGGGCCCCAAATATAATTAGGCCCCCTTTCTTAGTGTTTTGTCCGAATGAAATGAAACTTTGATCATAGCTAGTTTACTATATTACAAACATCACATCAAAACACTACGGTCTTTGGCCTTTTTTTCTCCTTTCTACAGCATATTGTCTAGATGGCCTCCATTTAGCTTTTGTTTTTATTTATTGGTCACCCTGTATATATAAGTATTATGCATGTATGTATATACATATGGATATATGCATGCATATGTGTTTGCATGTATGTAGTATGTGTATGTGCGTGTGCATACATGCATATGTGTGTAGATGTGTGTATGTATACATGCAAGTATTATGCATTCATATGTATTATACATATACGTATGTATACATGCAGGTATGTGTGTGAGTACGTATTTATGTGTGTATGTATCTATGCAGTCATGTATGTTTCCATATTTATACTCATATACATGTGTATTTGTGTGTAAGTAGATAGTACAGGGCAATGGTTGTTAAGGAAAGAAATTGCCAACGTCTATTGATGACGGTGATTTTGAAGAATGACCAATGATCTGCCATTTAGGAACTGGACAGAAAAAGAAAAAAAAAACTTTCAATTGATTCAGCCACACTCGGTGTGTCTGTAGGGTAAAGTTCTTTTGAGTCACTGGAAACTTTAAAGAAAAAAAAAACAAACAGAATTGTAAGGAGGAGACTTCAATTTCCGATTGTCGAATCTTCCTAAATAAAAAAAAGTTCCATCTAAATCGTGCTAGTTACTTAATAGATTTTTTTTGTCTTTGATATTTTCTTCCGAATCGCAAGGATTATTTATTTCCTCTCCTCTCGATTGGAGAATTGTCTATTATTGGTTCACAATGAATCAATTAAGTCGAAATTCAAAAGATTATATATATATATATATATATATATATATATATATATATATATATATATATATATATATATCAAGCTTTTAGATGGGGCAAGTCATTGGTACCGTCTGTTTCAACCACGATAATTAGGACCGTTTTAGAAACCCATATCAAGCTCTCTTCAGCCAATACTCATGAGGATGAGTTTGGCCCATGAGGATGAATATTGGTTGAAGAGAGCTTGATATGGGTATCTAAAACGGTCCTAATTATCGGGTTTGAAACCGACGGTACTAATGACTTGCCCCATCTAAAAACCTTCTGTAAACAAAATATAAATACACTCTTCTTTTATGATTTTCCTGTAACCCCTCCTGTGCAGCTCAGCTCAGGTGCATAGGCTCGTGATTGAAATGCACCTGTAGCCGATACCCGTGGTTTCGTCTAGTGGTCGAATTCGTCTTCGGGTCGTCGTCGGTCTCTCTCCGGTTCTGCTTCCAAATCAGCTTCCAAATCAGCTTCCAATCGTCACCTGGGCTATCGGAGAAATATATTGCATTCACAACGGCGTTCCAATCAAAGAAAAGAAAGTCAAAACCTAATTGGTCTTTCTTAACACAGAATTGATTATTGTCTTTGACTTTACAATATAATAATTACACACTGGCCTAGTCATGCTACTTAGGGGGCTGGCAGTTTTGTTTCTTTTACCAAGTTCTCCGTTCTTCATCAAAAGATCAGCGAAAAAAGACACCAATTAGTCAAGTGTCTTGTTTTTATCAAATCAGTAATTCCTCCTCCAACCTTTTTGGAGTCACTCTTTCTCTCTTTCCTTTCCGCTTTTGAATTTCCTCCCTCTCTCTGTTTCTCTGATTTCTACTCCTCCTTTCGGCTTTATCTATCACCATCTTTAACCCTCATTGCACTGAGGTGTTCTTTATCATGTAATTAGGAGCTATTAGTCACCCCCAGGTTGACAATGCCTGGTGGCGACCCCTCACCCCCGATTCCCACCCCAAGCTGTCAGCTTAAGAATCTGGATTTCTTCATATCGCTCAACAGAGGGCCCAAAACAACCTTTTCGTCGTTAACGGATTCCAACAATAAGATAAGAACAATTATTTGCTTTTTTTTTCTCTCTCTGACAAAATCCCATAGACATTTCCGTTAAAAACAACATCAAACCATCATCATCATCATCATCATCATCATCATTAGAATTCAGCCGTGCGAATTCCTCTGAATTCGTGTCGACTAGCAAGGTCACTCGGCATCACTCGGTCCGCATCATGTCACATTCCTTATAACTGAGCACTGCTGGTGTTTTTTTCTCCCAAAAAAACATTACCCATATATATATATATATATATATATATATATATATATATATATATATATATATATATATATACATATATATATATGTTACTAGCAAGTAAACCCAAAAGTGGCGAGTATTTAATGATGATCAACTAATGTTTCAAACTCTTATATTTGTATTGTCATCGAAATGGGTGAAATCGTCCATTTTTCAATGAAATCGATCCGTTGCCAGCTCTAGTTAGGGACTCATTGATGTGCACTGGGAGGAAGCTTCACAGGCCTTCCCGAATTTACTTGATCAACAATATATTTTCTTACATTGCACTGCAGAGAACCTACAGTTGCTTTTTAAAATTATTTTTTATATATAATGGCGTTTAAAATGCCAAACTCAAGTATCATGCTTAAATTGTACTCTAAACTGAAACATTCATTTAGGACTCGCCCCTGTCATATGTAAAGCTTTACTGTTAATTTTATATGCTTGGCTTTACTTCTTGTGCGGTGATAATGGCTATAATATAAGTATAAAATGAAAAACTATGTATTATTGTGAAATTGTGATTTAAACAGAAACATTTATTTCGAACGCACGCCTGTCATATCAAAGAACCTACTGTTGATTTTGTATGTCGGGTCTTTCGGCTTGTGCGGTAATAAAAGTTATCAAATGTATTTGTGATGTTAGGTTGCGTAAGGTGTTAACTTTGGTTAAAATCGCATGTTTTTCATTCATCAGATTATTCCGGTTATCCAATCTCGATACTTATCAAAGGCATTTCGATAGAAATCCTATCTAAGAACACTGATACGTAAATTGATGAAACGATTTTCATATTTGTCGGATTCTGGCAGAAAACCGATTAAAAAGATGTTCACATATCTCAATAACCTTATGTCTAATCTCGAGTCTGTAAACTGTAAATTGACAGAGTAATTTGATAGGGAAATGTACACACACAGACAATTTCACTTCCATATATATATATATATATATATATATATATATATATATACTAAAAGGGAGATCCGACGTTGCCCGGGATTGAATGATGCTCATCGAATATTTCACACTCCTATATTTTTATTGTTATCGAAATCAGTGAAATCGACCGGTAGGAAACTTCACATGCGTCAATGCAGTAACTTAGTCCAAAATATGTTATTCTACATTGCACTCTAGAGAACCTGCTGTTTCTTTTGTAAAATTATTTTATATAAACTTCTTTCAAGTTAAAGAAAAAAGAAATTTAAATGCGGGGTTTTAACCTACAGAAAAACAAAAAAAGTACATTTTCAAGTCTTATAAAATTCTTCGCAGTTAATGAAAAAAATTAAGAAATTTAAGTGCCTGGTTTGAACCTATAGACTATGTCAGGCACACAAAAAAACTAAATAAAAAACACGTAATGTGTCAAGTCTTGTAAAATGCTTTACAATTTATGAAAAATAAAAGAAATATACGTGCGGAGTTTGAGCCTACAAACCACGTCATGCAAAACTACAACAAAACAAAAACACGCTATTAACTTACTCACAGTAGAATTTTCACATGTTATTCTATCATTGTTACTATTCGACTACATAGATGAAATGGCTTTACCGATGATAACTAAATTTTAAAAAAAAACGGTTTCAAAGATAAAAAATAACGATAGGATGATAATAAAGTTCATGTGAACACTCCTCATTCTAATTTTGATGCAAATCATTACTGAACTGTCTATATTTGTGTTCTCTATAATAAGAAAGGTTAGTAAATATACCACTGGGTTGTATTTATTATCGGATCTTCAAAATAACAACACTGGCGACGAGAAACTCGGGCTTATTCGGACTTGTAATACTCAGACTTATGTCGAACATAACACATGCCAATATAATTGACATTACATATTTAAGATTAACAGACTATTACGCATTAACGAAAACTTCTATTTCACACTTTGTCTAGCAAACCAAAGAAATGCTTTTTAAAACTATAGTGTGACACTCAGCAAAAATACTGTTTCGCATTCAACATAACAGTGGATCATAAATGGCTATTCGTCTTATTTGGATTCTTCGGACTACTTTGCTCAACTTGAGTGTCCGTGGATCAGTGGTTAGAGTACTTGGAAAAAATCAATTGTATAGTAGTATTCTCCTGAACGTTAAAGGTTCAATTCTCAGCTTTGGCGACCAAAAAAAACAAAAAAAAACAATTACTAATTACTAAAGATCTCTATCCAGACATGGCTGACGGAACAAGAGCCTGCTCCCGCCCCCATAAAGTGCTCCGTTCGAAATTTAGTCCAGATTCGAGAATTTGACAAGAATATTCCTGAGCTCGATCTGATAGACTTAGAAAAAGGTCGGAGGTTACATCGACCGACATATTATAAAATTGACACTCAAGATGAAAGCGGTAGTCCGAAGAATCTAAATATTACGAATAAGCATTCATCTAAAAATTCTGAGCATTGTCATAAATGGTATTTCAAATGTATACGTTTTTTCTTGTTTTTTTTTACACAGTGATCACCACTTATCAAGGCCCGGAAGCCACTCAGGGATAAGGGTTATTGCAAGTACATTACGTTAGTGTAGAGATTTGATGAAGTGTTTACTTAAGAGGGCGGTTCATTAGGTTTTTGTTAACGTTGGACTTGGAGACATCAAAGTTGTAGTCCGGTGGGAAGCAGGCAGACGGAACAGAGTTCCACAGGCGTGCAGTTCTAAGAAAGAAGCTTTGTTCATGGAATCCGCGTTTTGATTTAGGCACAGATATAGAGTGGGGGAAATTTTTCACAGTGGATTAAGCTAGACGGGTGTTTTTCGTGAAAGATTGGTGAGGGGGGGACCAGAGATTGAAGTTCAGGGTAGAGAAAAGGGCATCCCCCACTAAGCCACGAAGTCTATTTTGTACTCTGTCAAGGCAGGATAGGCAATTTTTAGCAGCTCCTGCCGAGATATGGAAACAGTATTCCATCCTTGGACGTACTTGGCTTTTATATAGATAGAGAATTGCATCAGTAGTGAGATATCTTCTGGAGCGGTAGAAGGATCCCACCATCTTTCCAGCGACTTTGGCAACAGACTTTATGTACATGTTCCATTTCAGATCAAGAGTAAAGGTCAAACCCAGAAGCTTGTCAAAACACGGGGCCTCACCCAGACGAGAGCCATCCATCACAATTGATGCCAGATGGGAATCAGAGCGTTGATGATGTAAGCATAGGAGTTTGGTTTTGGATGCATTAAAGGTAACCAGCCACATCTTCCCCCACTTAACCACGAATCAGAGAGAACTTTATAATTTACAGCCTTTGATGTGTTGCCGTAGATGGTCGTGTCATCAGCATATATGTCAACGAATGATTTAAGTATGTGTTTAGGGAGGTCATTGATGTAGATCAGGAAGAGAGTTGGGCCTAGGATTGACCCCCGAGGGACTCCAGCATTTATATTGCAGGTCTCCTATTTTTGTCCATGTACCACTACTCTTATGAGCCTATCGGAGAGAAATGATTTAATGATTGAGAAAACATATCCAGTTATACCGTAGCTGGAAATCTTGTGAAGTAGACCCTTATGCCATACCTTGTCGAAGGCCTTTGATATGTCAAAAGCAATTGCCCTAGAAAGGAATCCTTTGTCAAGAGATTCACTAATCCTGTAGGATATAACCGTCAGCACATCTGCGGTAGATCTTGCAGAGCGGAAACCATAATGTGTGTTACTAAGAAAGTTATTCCTACTGAGGTGGTTGACTTTTTCTCTATTTGATATGGATTCCAGCAACTTACTCATAACACACATGAGACTTATTGGTCTGTACTGAGAGGGAGATGACTTATCACCTGAATTCTTAAATACAAGGCAAACTGATGAGGTCTTCCAGGGAGTCGGAAAGCACTTCTCCTTAAGGCAGCGCTTAAATAGTTTCGTAAGTATGGGAGCAAGATCTGGTTGAAGCTTTTTTAACACTATATATGGGATGCCATCAGGGCGAGTTGCTTTACTGGAATCAAGGTTCTTGATTAGCTTAGCGACCTCATGCACGGATATTTGTATGTTACCTATCTTGTTCTGTGTTATAGGAGGAAATATGGGGAGTTGATGACCTTCGTCGTATAGGGTAGAATTAGCTGCAAAGTTCTTTGCAAATAGTTTGGCCTTGTCTGACGCTGACGAGATGACCTCTGTTCCATTGATAATGGTTGGGATAGAACGCACACTTCTGTTCAAGATCCTATTTGTTATTTGCCAAAACTGGTGGGAACCAAGCTGCTGATCAGCTACCTTGGATTTAAAAGACTGGGCATATAGCTCTCTTGCATTTTTTATTACTCTTTTACAGTGGTTGCTGACAGTCCTGAAAGCAGCTTTAGTCTCAGTGCATCTATTACGTTGGTAGCTATGGAAAAAGTGATTTCTGTGCGCGATAGCAGCAGCACATTCTGGGGAGAATTATGGCTGGCTGTTAGGTTTTTGTTGGAATTTTTTTAGATTGTATGAATTGGTCTATGCCTACAATTAACCATTCGGTCAGATCTGATACTATAGAGGACACTTCCTTTTTAAACATGGAGTGCAGAGGTAAATCAGATATGAATGTACGGAAGATATCCCAATCAGCCATAGAGTATCAGACAACGGACAATCGAAAATGCTATTTTTAATTTTTACGTAACGGATAGGAATTCATGCTATTTAAATCTTACGTGTAACAGACAAAAAATCTTAAATGAAATGTACGGACAAAAATCTTATTTCAATCTAAAGTCGAAAAACAAATTAAAAAACTTCAAACTTAAGCGTAACAGTAGTTTATTTTTTCTATTTATTGTGGAACGATAAAATTGTCGCCATCGAAAAGACATGATTCCATTTCTGTTTGATGAAAATAGGTTTTTCGTTTTTTGTTGTTGTTTTTTTTTGTTACATAATATCTACTACTTTGCCAGTTGTGTACAAATCCCAAGAGCGATAGGAGCCTACTACCATGTCAGAAAGTGAAACATTGTTCAACAAGCGAGATTGGAGATGCGCCGTAGTACAAATCATGCACTATACTGATCCAAATTATGGCAACAGCACCATTGCCAACACCTTCAAAATCTAAATCCGGACAATTCAACGCTTAAAGTTTCCCACTACGGTTATGGTCTTTGGTGTGGTTTCAAGTGAGGAGCGCATCATGTCACTTCACATCTTCGAAGTCGGCTTAAAAGTCAAAACCAATGTGTACCTGAATGTAATGAAGAGTCCAATGATCCCCTGATGCAATCAGGCGGCCGCTGCCAGGTTCTTAATGTGGCAGTAAGACTCGGCGCTGACCCACAAGTCCAGAGAGACCCAAGCTTTGCTTTAGAACGAGTGCTACGACTTTGTACTCCCTCTTCAAACCTGAACCCGCCGACTATTCGCTGAGCTCCTGTCGACGCTTGTGAAAAATGATAAAGTTTTAAAATAAAGCTGCAGTATTGTTTTCTTTAGGGCGACAAATTTATCGCAATACTCTGTACGCTAACTTACACTCTTCAACACATAGTGATTAATTTTCTAACCGGAAGACTTTGCGTGGGAAGCACTTTCGCTGTACTGATTGTTCACCGTTTTTTCCCCAACGTCAAACTGAAGAGATGTTCGATGTTCCTTTCCCGGCCCTAAAAAAAGATTTGACGTGCGTAAGAAAAATGGATGCAGCACATAATAAATTATACAGATGTATGCGCGCCTTCTGACTCCGTGTTCTTCGGTGTGTTTGACTACCTTACTTTTTTAGAGTATCTCACTTTTTGTTACAGAAGCTGAAATAAAATAATAAATAAAACGTATGTAAAAATGTTGGAAAAAAAACAGAATTAGTATTTTTATTCGCACTGGAAACGGTAACCATTTTTACTTCTTACCAAACGAAGCCTTATTAATATTTTATCATATTCTTCCTCGCAAAGTTACAGGTTATTCAGAATGCTATTGCAATCTTAAGCAAAACAGACTGACAGAATATTTTTCTTTTACATAACAGAATTACACAAAAGTGTTTTTCAAAATTGTAATGTCATAGAACTATACAAACTATACAATTATACAAATATTTCTAAAATTATTTAAAAAAAGAAACAATATTTCGGGCCGTTCCAAATTTAACGTAACGGCTAATACAAATACTATATAAAAATTAAACATATGGACATACAAAATACTATTTCTGCGATTTAAGATAACAGACATACAAAACTTATCTCAATGTTTAGCATAATATATATATACAAATGCTATGATAAAATCAAATGTATAGACTTACAGAATGCTATTTCAAAAATTTAACAAATGTTATTTCAAATTCAACGTAACGGACATATGCAAATTCTTTTTTCAAAAGTTTAACGTAACAAACCTACATAAATTGTATTTAAAAATTTTACGTTACAGACCTGTACAAACATTATTTCAAAAGTTTACGTAACGGACTAAAATTATATTTTTATAATTTTATGTAACGGACTTACACGAATGCTATTTCAAGCTTTACCGTAATGAACGTACCCAAATCATATTACAAAAGTTTAATCCATCAGATCTATACAAATCCTATTAAAAATATTCAACTTAACGGACCTATACAAATGCTATTAAAAAATTTAACGTAACGGACCTACACAAATCGTATTACAAAAGTTTAATGCAACAGACCTAATCAAATCCGAATAAAATATTAAACCAAACGGACCTATATAAATCCTATTACAATAAAAAAATTAACGTAAAGTATCTACACAAATCCTATAAAAAAAATTAACATAACGGAGCTACACAAATCCTATTGCAATTTTTTTTTTACATAATAGACCTATACAAATCATATTACAAAAGTTTAACCAAACACAAACGTTCTTAACACAATTAACTTATTGCACCTACCTAATCCTATTAAAAAAATTAACGTACACAGTTGCTACGTGCCTACAAAATGTTATTTCCAAATTTGACGCAACGGACCTACAAAATGCTGTGTAAAAGTGCAATATAACATGTGTAGACGAACTTTATGTTATTTCAAAACTTTTCCGTGACAGAACTGTAATAATGTTATTTCAAAATTTACCGTAATAGACTTAGAAATGACATATCAAAATTTGACTCAACAGACTTACAAAACGTTTATTTCAGTCCTAATTAAAGTTCCCCCGACAATGCTAAATCCAACTGACGTGTGGACGAGAAATCAACAGACGCATGTGTGTAGATATGCGAGGAAGCTTCTATAACCAGATGCCTCCATTTTTTGTAAACGTTCAATGTAAATTATATTAAACCTGGAGCGTGACAGGCATGCTGACAAGCATACAAGATATATTTCCCTATCATATGGATCCATCGGACTGTTATCATCTTGAGTGTGATTTTCACAATGTTTCTGTCGATGTAACCTCCGACCTTCTTCAGGTGTATCTTGTCGGACTTGGGAACGTTTCTGTCGAACTTGGAAATTTGGACGGAACCGTGGTGCAGTGGTTAGAGTACTTGGAAAAATCAGTTGTAAAAAGTGATATTCTCTTGGAGGTTGAAAGTTCAATTCTCAGTGTGGGCGACCGAAAAATACAATCACGAATTATTTAAGATCTCTATCCAGTCATGGCTGACGGAACAAGAACACGCTACCCCTGTGAAATTAATAAAGTGTTCCGCTCGAAATTCTGTCCAAATTTCTGAGTTCAAGAGAAACATTCCCAAGTCCGACCAGATACACCTGAAGAAGGTCGGAGGTTACATCGAAACGTTGTGAAAATCAAACCCAAGATGAGAACAGTAGTCGGATGAATCCAAATAATGTGAATAACGAATCATCATCTTAAAAATCCAGAAACGTCAAGATACATTTTAGACGAAACTTATGTGAATTCCAAAGACTTTAGTATGGAAGATTTAGAATTAATTCGGCGTGAGCAAGGATTCTTAACTGCTTTATAATTTCAGACCACATTTTAAAATAGCGTGGCCTCAACTGCTCGACGTCTACGAATCTTAGAATTTTCGTTCAATTTTTCAACGTGGCCATACCATCGTAGCCTCTCTTTCTACGTGCATCCTACTTTAATGTCTATATTAAATATAACTGAGATCATCAGATCTTTAAAGACTGTGATCGCACATGAATTATTAGAACGGTAAAATTAATCGACTAAAGAAAATCTTGCTTCTATTCATGAACTCTATAGTATCATATATCGTTTTAAAAGACGATTTAAAAAATAAAGCGGATATGCAGAACCAGATTTCACAAACATGGACGTCAATATCAACGTTACGCTTCCAATGGATACGTAGTGAATGCTAACGGAATGCTTGTTATAGTGTATAAATAATATTGAAAAAAAATTGTCGAACTCTTTTACCCTAAACTAAATGAGTAAAGCGTTTGTTCAAGTGTGTGTAAAATTCTTAATATTTGCCATAGGTTCAGACATGAGGATTCTCCGTGGAGCCCTTCCGCCCAGGAACTTTTTGAGACATTTTTTCTCTCGTGATGACTCCCCTTTATGACACCAAATATTTCTCCCTCTTTCTTCCTCTCTCTATAATAATATATCATATATGAAACTATTTTTTACGGTACGTGTTAATAACCTTTAATTAATCATAGATTAAGTTATGACGTTTCACCTAAGAACTCTTATGTTTATGAAGAATTATTTATTCTTAAGAACATTCACTCTCTATCTCTTTCTTTCTTTCTTTCTTTATTCACCACTCTTCTCTTTCTACCTTTTCCTGTGCTTTCTCTCTTTTTAGCAGTGTTTATTACGGTATTTGCAAATACTCATGAGATTAGTCATAAACTAAAGTACGTCCTTAATGTAAACACCGAGTTTAATTGTACATATTACTAAAATGCGGTAACCACGCGGAGAAACCCGAAGTAAATGGAATAGTGTTGCTTGCATCGTCAACATTTTAGACTAATAAAACGACGAAACTTAATCATTTAATAGTCCGCCGTTAAAAGATGAACCAATTTAAAAATACTATTAAAGTAATATCTAAGTAAGCTAATTATATGGTATTAGTAACTATTACAATTATTGGAATAATTATTTCTGGTATGTATAGTTCAATTATTTTGTCAGTTATGATGTTTTGTAAGTATCAGAAATAAGATAAGGAAACAAAGACGAAGCGGTGCATAAGGAATTTTGTGTACTATAAAATATGTGTTTCGGTGAATCTGAATGAAGTGAGAGGACCTAAAAATAGCGAGTAAGTATTTTTCCTAAAATAAATATGACTGTTTTTTAAACGAAAACATAGAACGGGATTAGACATAAAGATATACGAAAGCGAGAAAATGTAAACAAAGATTGCAATATTTCTGGATTAATCAGATGAGGAATGCTGATTCGTATTATTTGGATTTTTCGGCCCACTTTTCTCATGCTGAGTATTATTTTTACATCGTTTCGATCGATCTAATCTCCGATCTTCGTCATATGTGTTTTGTTGAATACAGGGATTTTCGAACTCGAAAATGTCTCTGCCCGACTCAGGAAGTCAGTTATAAGTTACATTCTTTCTGCAGGTTAAGGGCTCCATCCCCAGTGATGGCTATATTGAAAAAAATACAACTCCGACTTACTTAGAACGTTTACCCAGCCATGGTTGGCGGAACGGGAGCATGCTACCTCAGCAAATTAAATAAAGTGTTCCGTTCGAAATTCTGTACATATTTGCGAGTTCGACGGAAAGATTCCCGATTTCGACACGATACGTATGGAGAAGGTCAGAAGTGACATCAATCGAAACGTTGTGGGAATAACATTCAGGATGGGAACAGTTGTCCGAAAAATCTATATAATACAAGAGATTGATATTTGGCAGAAATAACCGACTGAAAATATTTATATATATATGCCTTTTGTTACAGAAGGTATCACGTATTCAGGCCCAACATGTCTGTCAATTTACTTTGAAATACCATTTTATCTGTTGGCTGATCGATACCGACCGTTACTTAGCAATCATTAAGACGTGTTGAGTATTTTGGTTAGAAGAAAGAGTTCTGTGAAATGGAAACTGATTCAAACGGATATGACTAATTGGATTGGCTACGGGAACACTTTGGTGATCGTCTCATGATTAGGAATCATGATCCTGAATGGGCTTATTATTTACCATATCTTAACACCTAGTTTTTATCTTTGGTTTTATATCAAAGGTCATATCGATAAAATTATTTTCTAAATATTTTCTGAACGGAAGATAGTTAACAGAATTTAAATCAGAACAAGTAAAAAGTATAGCAAGTTACACTGACCAATTACTTTCCATTATAAGTATGTTATGGTTATTCGTTTGTTATATATTTGAACCCTACGTCGGTAAGAAACGATTATATAAACGTGTATACATTTAGGAAATGCTGCATTAAGTGCATCAAGTTACGAACAGCGATGAATCCAGTGCACCTTACATGATTAATTAAAAGGTTTAGAATGTTAAATATTGAGCCGGGTGGGGCACCGATAAACTTGGAATAGTGCACACACGTATATTTCAGACGGATTTGATCTACACTATTGTGTCCTATAAAAATTACTTGAATTGTTACTATCATCTGAAACAAAGAAATACTAAAATTCCAGGTCGAGAGTTAGAATAGCGTAACGAAAATTAAAGAAGAATAATAAAACATTTGAAATGCGAGCTTACATTTCAGAAATGTTGGTTGATGTCTGTAATAGACACAAATAACATGAACAATATTATTAAAAACATATATTATATTATTATATTATTATCATATTATTAAAAAACATATATTATTATATTATTATCATATTATTAAAAAACATATATTATTATATTATTATCATATTATTAAAAACATATATTATATATACTAGACGAGATATAAAATATATTGTTATTCATGCATTTGCCAGTTCAAGAAGAGTAAATATCATATGTAAATGCTCTCTATACCTAGACATTATCTCCCTTTCTATATCATGATCGTATTTTAACATTTCCTTCTTTATGTACCCTAAGGTAGATATCAGTTTTCCTTATATTTGTAACCTAACTCATTTCTCATGAGAAAAATTCGGCTTACAAATGTCTACGCATAATATGCATTTATAATGCTATATTCGATTGGTGTTTTTTCCTTATTGAATCGATTAATAAATTCACATACACCAATACATGTTTTATCTTTTCTAGTTCTTTATTCTAATAGTTCTTCTATATCTTGATAAGTCTCCATTTAAATACCTTCTCATTATTTATTTAATCTTCTATTATAGTCACATTACTGACAGTCACAGTGTGATCGACAAATTTTGCCGTCGCCTGACAAACACACTCACCCGTACCGCTAAATGCAGTTTTTTTTTCTGTTCCGTGTCTCTCTTCTGTCAATAACCAGCAATGAACTGCAAATAAACTTTTATATTGACAAAATTTGACTGTGTTGCTTTTGAGAAAAAAACGACAAAACAATCTATATATCTATAAAAGTGAACGTGTCTGTCTGTCTGTGTGTCTGTCTGTCTGTGTACATTTCCCTACGCAATAACTCTGTCAATTTTTAGTCTATAGACTCGAAATTTGAAATACCGGGTACTGAGATTTGGGAAAATCGATGTGACGGGTGTCAGCCAGAAATTTGGCTGCTAAGGGGTCAGATTTCAACGATTTGAACTCTACCAACCTCCTCCGACAATTTTGGGTCTAGGCACTTGAAATTTTAGATATAGGTTCCTTGAACCTGGATCTAACTTAATAAAGTGATTTGAGCCCGAAACTATAAATTTTAAGGAGTCATAATAGGGGTCAAAGTTTTAAAAAATTAACCATTTTTTTTTGTTTTTTTTGCTTTTTTTGCACAGCATACACCTCCAAACGCCCGAGCAACGCCGGGCACCCCTGCTAGTTTTATATAATTTCGTAGGCATTTGAAAAGTGCAAACTAGAAAATTATATATGCTTTAAATAACGCAACAAGAAGCCAACTCTCTAGATAAAACATGCTAGAAGCCGGTATCTGTTTTTTTTAGATGAAAATTGTGTCACATGTTCTTTATAGAGCTTTAGAGGCAGTTCGCGGCGAGGAAGTAACCGGGCCACAAGTGTCCGCAAAATAGAAATCTAAGAGAAATTACTTCGAGAACCATCCGTTCGTCGACTATTTTTTCAGCTAAGTAAGAAAATAAAGTAATAAAGAATTAATTGTTGCATTGTTTTTATAAGGAATTAATCTTGGTCTCTTCCATTGTTAACTAATCTTCTCTCTCCAATAAAACCTTTAAAACAGCCAACAAGTCTCCTTGTATTCCCATTGCATTAGTTATTTACTTGAATTGAACAGGAACAAGACGATGCATGAAACGGCTACTAGACGATGCAAAGTCTTACACGATCAAGAATGGAGGTCGAACCACACACGTATGTGAAACAAAGATACTGGATTAAGTGATAAGATTTCGTGATCACTTATCAGCAATAACTCACGGATGTATAATTGCTCGTTTATTGTGCGTCATTTGTTTAACGTATCAACGTTAAAATGTTTTTTTTTAATTTATTTAAATGCTACATATTCTCAACGACGGATGCGCACAAAATCCGGAGAACTATATCAAATGTAGCGACATTGATACCGTTCAAAAAAACGGAAATCGAAAATTAGGCCACGATTACAACCAAAAGAGAATACTCAAACATCCTTTCTCCTTCAAATTTCAGAAGACAATCTACTTTTTTTTTTCAAAAGCATGTTATGTTTCCGGGTTTATTTATTACTTTTGATCCAGTTTTTTTCTTTCAGTATCGTTCAATTTTGATCCATATCTAAATTGGGAGAAGAAGAATCATGAATCATTCGGAATTGATAGCATAAAATAAAATAAAAAGTTGAGCAAATGATATGAATTAAACAGAATCGTCGAAATGAATTAGAAAAACAAAAATAAAAAACGATAAGAACCGATTTGAAACGATACAAAAACGAGCCTTCAATCAGAACAAGATAAATAACAGTAATCGGTTATTCTTAAGATACGACTATACAATCTACGCGTTTAGCGATGACCATTTATTTATAACTGAACGTAACAGATCACAGAAAATCGCTTTTTTAAACTTGCGAACTTAAGGATGACAAGACGACAAAAATTCTATTTAAAACAAGTTTTATAGACCGACGAAAATGGTATTTTTATAGACCGACGAAAATGGTATTTTTAATTCAAGCATAGCAGACCAATGAAAATTCTATTTCAAGCGTAACCATCAGATGAAAATGTTATTTACAACTTAAGAGTATAAGGTCTACTAAAAATTATATTAAAAAATTAAGCGTAACAGACCACTGAATATGCTATTTATAACCTGACTGTTACAGACCGAAAGAAAATCTGAGTTTAAGCTTACTAAATTTTACTCATTACGTTACAGTACGAATACAATACTATTTCACATTTAAGTGCATCAGATCGCAGTAAATGATATTTCAAATTAAATGTAACAGATCGATGAAAATTCTGTTTTAAATTTATGCGTGCAAACCCGACATAACTGAAATTCCAGTCTTAAGTGTGACCGACCGACCAAAATGTAATTATTCAAACTTAAGCATGACAGACCGAACAAAATTCTCTTTCAAATCTAAGCGTAAAGGATTGAGTAAAATTTCATTTCGAACAGACAGGCAGAAAATCCTATTGACTAATTTAATCGTGACAGGCCAAAGAAAAATGATAAACATTAAGTCTAACAGATTTAATATGGTTTTACATCCGAAACTAGACAAAAAATTTCCCGACAATTGATCTCACGAAGATTAAACGAAGTTGGATTATTTTCAAAAAGTCTATGTTCAAAGTCTTAGATTTCTATGACAAATAAAAAGACCAGATTGTTAGTCGCTGGAAAAAATTTGTTTTGGGAAGAAAAAATGGGAAAAGGTCCATTTTAGTGATGAATCTTAATTCAATCTTTTCGGATCAGAAAAAAGGCCACATGTCAGAAGAAAAAAAACGGAGAAAGACTGTCCCCTAAATGCGTTAAAAGAACAATAAAATTTGGAGGGGGCAGTGTAATGGTATGGGGCATAATACCTTCAAAAGAAACTGCCCCACTTTTGAGAGTTCATGGAAGACTTAATACCCGCATGTAGAAAGAATTGATTAGAGAACACTTGGTTCCTAATCTTTCTGATTCTGATATTTTAGTGATATGCAAATTAAGTACAATTCACATATGAGCAGATAGCTCATATTTATAAACTGACACCAACTAGAAAAGGGAGTTTCTGAACTCATGATTAGCGGTGTACATGACATATCAATGGTGTCGAGGATAGGATATTCTCTGGACTTTGAAGACCCGGAATACGTAGATAATTGGATTCGTTGCTCTGCTGCTAATGCGAGAAGCAAAAAGTTGAAAGACAACAAAAAACAAGGAAGGGAGAATGAAATCACCAACTTGTTCATGGCTAATGCTAGTTGTGAAGCAATTATGAAGGTTGCTACAATGGTTTACCCTCGAGAACTAGAAGAAATGACTTTCGAAGAAAAAAGTCAGGCTATCAAGGTAAACATGCGGTCAAAGAAAAGACTGGCGATTGCAGAAAGGACCAAGTTTATGGCAATGAAGCAGGAAGTGGATGACCTGATAGTAAAATATTTACAATGGTTAAGAAGTGCGAGTAAATACTATGACTTTGAAAAACTAGGAACAGAAGAACAGACAACAGAAGAAGCAAATGGAACAATTAAAACTTACAACCATGCCATTGAATATGTATCTAGAATTTATATAATAGCAAAAATTAATACATACCTACAACTAAAATAAAAATAAAACTCTTACGAAGAAATACTGGCTGACACGTATACGGTAAAAACGAAAAGAAAAAACTGTACTTACTGTGGAAAAATTCATGAAAAGAAAAACGAAAACTGACCAGCGTTTGGAAAAACATGTTCAAAGTGTTTAAAAAAAGAATCATTGAAATAAGTAAAACGAAATTTTAATGTAAACAAGGATAATATACAAATATTGGATCAAAGAAATAGAGATACAAAAATAAAAATGAAAACCAACAATTGTGTTGTTAAAATGCAAATAGATACCGGCAGTAGAGTAACCATAATACCTAGAAATTTGTGGGAAAATATGGGAAAACCGTTTACAAAAAAAGCAATGTACAATTATGTCAGTTTGATAGTTCGGTTATAGCAATTATGGGTTACTTTGAAGGTTCAATAGAACTAAAAGCAAATATGAAGTAGTACCCGTTATAGTTACAAATTGCCGAAAAACGAATTGACGATTGGGGAATGATGTATTAAAAATAAATTCAACGAAGTTAATTAATGAGATAGAAATGGAGAAAACAGGAAAATTAAAAAATTATGAAGCAAAGCTGAACTTAAAAGAAAATGTCCCACCTCCTATTACGAAGCGAGAAAGGTACCAGTGCATTTACTACCAGTAGTAATAGCTAAGTTGCGAAAGTTAATAAAGGAAGATTTATTAGAACCTGCCGCTTCAGGAGGAAGTAAATGAGCATCATCCATTGTCGTATTAAAAAAAAAAGACGGTTACTTGAGAATGTGTGAAGATTATAAAATAGGGGTGAATCATATAGTTTGCGCCGAATCTTACCCTATTTCGAATGTGGAAGTAGCTTTACATAAACTTGCCGGAATGAAAGTATTTTCGAAGATAGACCTAAAATCAGCTTACCACATAGAGATGAAAATTTTTAAATAGTGACGACGATAAACACATCTATAGGCCTGTTAAGGTGGAAATGGGTGCCGTATGGCATAAAAACGTGCAATTTTTCCAAAAGCTATTGAAAAAGTAATAGGAAATGTTGAAAATACCATCTGTTATCAAGACGATATTTGTGTTGGAGATTTAAATGAAGATGATTGAAAGAAAAAAACTGAAAATATACTGAACAGGTTAAGAGACGCTGGAATGACAGTAAATACAAACAGTAATGAAATATCATTTTTGGGTCACTCAATATCAAAGGAAGGGATCTCTCCAGATGAAGCGCTAATAGAGAACATTCTAAAAATGGCTACACCAAAAAATAATAAAAAAAAAGAGTTGGGGTATTTCTTGGGTTTGGTAAACTTTTATAGAAAATATGTACCAGAATATAATGAGTTGACAGAGCCATTTGCGAAGTTAAGAAAAAAATGCGGAGTCTACTGGGTTGGAACACCAACAGGAAGCTTTTGACACGTTAAAACAGATTCTGGCGAAAAAGCCAATAGTACAATTTTTTTACCCTAAGAAGGACATAACTCTTACTGATGCTAGTGAGCATTCCGTATCCGGTATTTTGTCACAAGAGGACCATTTCGTAATATATTTATCGAGGAGACTAACAACGACTGAACACAATCATTCTAATATGGAAAGTAAGCCACTAGCCGTAGTGTGGACAACAGACAGAGCAAGACAGTCCTTGATGGGAAAAAATTCTTGTTGAAAAGTGATCACAGACTACTGGAATTTATTTTCAACCTAAGAAAAGACTAATTAAAGTTACAACGTCCAGAATATTACGTCGGGCCATCAAACTGATGGCATTCAACTTTGACATTGAGTGTGTTAAAGAGAATACGATAACGCACGTTGATGCCTTATCTAGATTGAGGTTTTATAGAGAGGATTAGGACAAATACGACGAGGAATTTGAAGACAAATTCCTGCACCTTGTAGAAACCGATGTAATATCTGTAGATAAAATGGCTACTGAAACTACAAATCGCCCAGTATTAAACAGAATAGTGTTGAAGGTAAGAAAGAATCGCTGGGAAAATTACCACTCAAAGAAATAAGACATTAACTGACTATAGAAAACGGGGTAATATGTAATGGAGACTTGGTAGTTCCCCCAGAAACACAGAGAAGACAGGTTATAAAAAGTGTACATGCTGACGTACATTGTGGAGTGGCAGCTACGCAAAGATTAAAATTGGAAGCATGGTGGCCGGGGTACTCAAGAGATGTTGAGGACTATGTAAAAAGATGCACAAAATGCACAGAACTCAGGAATTTCAAGCAAAAGAAAATACATGTGTGGCCCCGAGAAGCAAAACCGTGGAACAGAGTACGCATGGATCATGCCTATGTCAATGAGATAGGATTATTATTAATATTAGTAGACGCATATTCAGGTTGGCCTGAAGTGGTGAGAGTACCTGATAAAAAAGTAGTCCCGTAAAACAAATATTAGTAATATTTTTTAAAAAATGGGATACCGAGAACGCGACAGAATTTGAAAATGCGGATTTGCGTGAATGAATAAGAAAAGTAGGACGCATACCTTACAAGACCCCTCCCTACCACCCTCAAAGTAACGAGATAGCGGAAAAGATGTTCCAGACGGTAAAGAAGGGCATAAAAGCATGCTTGCAACAGAAGGAGAAAATCAATTCTTTCCTACCAAGACTATTACTCAGTTATAGAACAATTCCGCATGCAGGTAGGCCAGACATCTATCTGCCGTAATCGGTAGACAATTAAGGTCCCATTTAACTATCTCATATGCCACAAATCAAAAGATGTGGTACAAAAGAAATAGGAATACGGAAGCCGAGACAGCAGAATTTATTATGCAGAAAAGGACATAATACTAGAATATTAAATAAAGAAAATGAGAACAGTGTTCTAGCTCATGCTGACCAAATAAGATCCCAAAGAGAACAATCGGATGAGGTAATGCCCCAGATCTGCCCGTTATTGATGTAACAGAAGAGTTATTGCAGAATGAGACTGCGGAGAAAGAACTAGAGAGAGAGACGAGGTAGAAGAGGAAGACCAGAATATGCAGGAGGAACACTGCGATTAAAGGGAAAGACGTGATATATCCAGATCTCCAAGGAAAAGGTGGGAGATAAAGGAAAATGTTCAGGAGGGCAGGAGAAGTACAAAAAGTACTAGCGGCATAAACCCCCTCTGTTATGGGAAGATGTAGTGATATATCAATTAAGTATAATTTACATATGAGCAGATGGCTCATATTTATAAACCGCCACCAACCAGAACAGCTTAGCGTTATACACGACATATCAGATATTTTTATGGAAGACAACGCACCGTACCATAAAGCAAAAATAGTTTTAGAAGAGCTAAATAGATCCAATATTTACGTTATAAATTGGACAGCTCAGAGCCCCGACTCGAATCCGATAGAATTTTTTGAAAAATTATTGGTGATAAGATCACAGAAACCCCCGTCCCCCAAAAAATATCTTGATGATTTATGGGAATTTATAAAGTCCTGGAATAATATCTCACCTATAACATGTGAACGATTGGTTCTGTCTTGCAGCGAAAGATGCCATAGTGTGATTGAAAACAAGGCTTTTCACTAAATACTGAAAAGAATTCTTTATTTTTCCATTAATAATTTCTCCATTTCTTTAAATTTAAGACGCCTGTAATTTGAGCAAATTTATTTATATGTAAAAAAACTAATATGTATTCAAAATCAAAAAAAATGTTTCTTAGTTTAACTACTGTTATTAAACATTTGAAAATTCACCAAAATTTGGTTTTCTTTTTCATAGATGAAGTTAGATGTCATTAAAAAGTGATCAACTGTTTCTGAACTTTTGAACGCTAGGGTCATAACAATGAAAAAATATTTTTGTCACATCCCTAGTAATCACTCTAGCTCAGTATTGAATAGTGCTAGACTACCCGTGACCCGTTGGGTCAGTATGTTATATTTGCTATGAAATTTATGTATGAGCGTGACACTTGTGACGTAAAGAAAATAGGGTTTTTATGGCATAACAGAAACATTTATATAAAAGTATATTAAAATGAAAAAAGAATATAGATTGATTTAGATGAGTCGTTCTATTTATTATAATTGATTATTTTTGCAAAAAAAAAATTAGAGTTACTGAATTATAAGTGGTCGGCCATACTTATAGGTAAATGTGCACTGAACAGATACCATAATACTTGTTATAGTTAAATTCAATTTTTGATATATCTGCTTTTTTTTACATCGTTCATTTCTATATTACGTCTAAGTTATTTTAAATCACACTCCTCCAATATTAAATGATAATTTCGAAATAATAACGTTAATATTTCAACGTCCCAATTGTTCTTTTTTTTTTTTTCACGATTAAATTATCCAAATAAACAATTGTTAATAATGCCTGCTTTTTTTTTAGATCGTTAATTTCTGTGTTACGTTTCAGTTACTTTTGACCCTACTCTTCCTATGTACAATAATAATTCGAAATGCTCCCGCAGCGAGCAAGTAAGGCACAAGGCCAATTTTTAATGTGAGGAGAAAAGGAGAAATGGGAAATAAATCCCCGGTGAGTAGGGGAGTTGGATAGTGACAATTGGTATGAAGGGTTTTCCCTATATTGACCCAGGTCCTATATGTGTGGTTGCACATATGGTGTCTGCTTTCAGTATCTGCCGGAACAGATACTACACTTTGATCTTGGCAAAAAGGATAATTACTTACTCTCACACCGAGAAAATTAGGCACAAGGTCGATTTTTAATGTGAGGAGTGAATGGGAAAGAGGGACCAACTCCCCGTGGAGTAGAGGAGCTGGATAGTTACAATTAGTATGAAGGGTGGGCATTTATTTTCTCCCCCATGAACCAAATTATGCACAAGACCGATTTTTAATGTGAGAAGTGATGGGGAAATGGTGACCAACTCCCCGGGTAGTAGGGAATCTGGATATTTACAATTGGTATGAAGGATTGCATCTACATTGACCAAGCTCTTATATGCGGAGTTGGTATTTATTTGCTCTCCCACCAAGCAAATTAGGCACAATGCCGATTTTTAATGTGAGGAGTGGAGGGATAATAGGGGCCGGCTCGCCTGGGAGTAGGGAAGCTGGATAGTGACAATTGGTATGAAAGGTTGCCCTACATTGATCAAGGTCTTATATGTTGGGTTTCCCCCACATATGGTCTTTGCTTGCAGTATATGCCGGAACAGATACTACAATTTGATCTCGGCAAAAAAGGTATTTATTTGCCCCCCCACCGAGCAAATAAGGCACAAGGCCGATGTTTAATATGAGGTAAGGGAAAATAGGGACCAGATCCCCGAGGAGTATGAGAGTTTGATAGTTCCAATTGGTATGAAGCGTTGCCCCTGCATTGACCAAGGTCTTATATGTGATGTTTGTATTTATTTGCTCCTCCACCGAGCAACTTAGGCACAAGGCCGATTTTTAAAGTGAGGAGTGAAGGAAAAGTGGGGACCAACATTCCGGGGAGTAGGTGAGTTGAATAGTAACAATTGGTATGAAGGGTTGCCCCTACATTGACTAAGGTCTTGAATGTGGAGTTGGTATTTATTTGGTCCTCCACCGAGCAAATTAGGCACAAGGCCGATTTTAATGTTAGTAGGGAAGGGGAAATGGGGACCAGCTCATCTGAGAGTAGGGGACCGAGATAGTAACAATTGGTATGAAGCGTTGCCCCTAAATTGAGCAAGGTCATATATGTGGGGCTGACCCCACATGTGGTCTTTGCTAGCAGTATCTGCCGGAACATATACTACACTTTGATCTTGGCCAAAAGGGTATTTGTTTGCTCCCCCACGGAGAAATTAAGGCACAAGGCTGATTTTTAATGTGAGGAGTGAAGAGAAGATAGGGACCATCTCCCCGGGGAGTAGGGCAGCTTGATAGTGACAATTGGTATGAAGGAGTATCCCTACCTTGACCAAGGTCTTATATGTGGAATTGGTATTTATTTGCTCAAATTAGGGACAAGGCCGATGTTTATGTGAGGAGTGAAGGGGAAATGGGGGCCAGCTCCCTGGGGAGTAGGGGAGCTTGATAGTGACTATTGGTATGAAGGGTTGCTTCTACATTGACCAAGGTCTTATATGTGGGGTTACCCCCACATATGGTCTTTGCTTGCAGTATCTTCCGGAACAGATACTACACTGTTATCTTGGCCAAAGGTCTACGAAGGTTCTCCTCCTCCTGGGAGTGGGGGGACGTTTTTTTAGTGTTGACTGTTAATAGACAGAGCGTTGAGCGAGAAAATTGTGACAACACAATATACACTGTATGAAAAAACAATGGATCATATTATATACATCAAAATAGTGATAAGATAATCAGAAGTTACAGCCAATTGAAACACATTTTGTCTTACTTATCAAGGCCAACACACCACTAGAGGGTAGGGGTTATAAATATAAGGTGATAGTGTAATAACCATTAATTTTGTAAATTGCAAAATATTTGCATAAAACGGTCATATTAAACACAAACTTCTTTCTATATATGTTTATGTATGCGTATATATATATATATTTGTTTAAAAAATTTTGCCTTCCTAACTCCTCTGTAAGGTTTAGGTCTACAGACATGAAACTTAATATATAGGGTATTCGAACCCATGCAAAACTTTCTATTTGTGTTTTAGCCTGGGAAAATTTTGGCAAAAATGTGAAAATAAAAAAAAATGTAATTTACCAGGTAAAGGTCGAAGGATTGCATTACGAATATGCATGCGTTACATAATAGCTATTGGTTAGTGTTTTAAGTTTTAGCCTTGCAGTAAACATGTCTTCATAGATCAGGAATAAACATCAAAGGAAAAAGTAAATCGTAAGATAAACGTTTTGGTTTCGATTCTGGTTGGTGGTGCACGATAATTTTTTTTTTAATTTTAAATCATTACTATATATTAGGTCGAATATAATAAAATAATAAATAAGAAATTTGCAATTATCAAAATATCCTATTTAAGCGTATATAACGACCGGGCAATGCCGGGCGGCCTGCTTGTAATTTTATAAAACTGTAAACCTAATGCAGTGACCTCGTGACTAGGCCATATATCTGATAAGGGATTACTTATTAATTTAATATATCTTAGAAACTTACTTCTTCATAGGCTGCCACCTATTGGTACTGCTTTGTTTAAATTTTTTTTGTTTATCACCGTTGTAAGTGTATATGTATATTTGTATGTTGGTATGATCAGCTAAAACTTCAAAAATACAAACAAACACATGTAAAGTTTATATGTTTTTAATTAGCGTAAACCTAACAAAATAATATCTAAAATACAGAATAACGATGAACATTTTAGAAAATCAATTAGTAAGTTAGTAAGTTGTAACATTGGATGTTATTAGGAATTAACGAATATTTTTAATGTTATCGCGTATTAATGCCATCTAGGAAATTAATCAGTATTTTCATTTTTAAATTGAAAGACGATTACTCCGGATTGAAATCATCGTTTCTTTACAATTGTTATTATTCTACAAAAAAAAAAAAAAACGGAAGTAGGAGAAACTTAGTGCGATAAAGGCATCATTAATTTCAGTTTTAACTTGCAGCAGCGTTGTAAAAGTTTGTTTTTCATACATCACATAAGAAAAGGAATTTCTCTTCAAGAGGGAATGATAATTTTAATGATTTTCATGATTTGACATCTTATTTTTATAATTCCGGGGGACGTGTGGCATCCCTGCTAGTACCTAATAATATGATATGTAGGAGGTGTCCTTAATAAGTTTTCAATTTGTTTTTTTGAGTTTTTTTTTTTGTATGAGTATTTTTATTCATAGTACACATATGGAACACTGATCCTCTACGAAAAGAAAAAAAAACTCCCACCGTTGCAATGCACCAACTAACAATGTAAAAACTGCCTCAAAGTTTTCCTTAAGCATAGGGAATAACCAGAAGTCACACAGATCAAGGTCTAGACTACGGGGGGGGGAGTGAAGGATTGCCTTGATGCTCATCACGGTCATGACAACGTGCTTCTTTCTGATATTCTCTGAGCAATTTTGAACAAACTTCGCACAAATCTTCCGCATCTTCAGTTTCCCGCGAATAGTTGTGCGTACAGTTCCCACACTGATATCAAACTGTGCACTTATGATCTCTATAGAGACATGACAGTCCATATCCACGAAATTATTTATTTAGTCCATCAGCTCGGGTGTTTTAACTTTTTTTACTTCTACACCTCTCATCATCCCTCACAGATGCCCTGCCTTTCTTGAATCCCTTATGCCACTCAAAAATTGATACTCGATTCATGCAAGATGGTCTAAATGCACTGAAGCATTCCATACGTTTATGCGGCATTTTTCTAAGTTAAAAACAGAATTGTATTGCATATCGTTCTTTTACTGTGTCCACATGTACATACGGCACGGCTAAATCGCGTTGATAGACTGGTTCTCGTCAGATCACCGAAGTAAAGCATCGTTGATCCTGGTTAGTACCAGCTTGGTGACTATTTGGGAATTCTATGCGCTGTATGTGCTCTCCGTATATCTCAGCATTGGTTTCCACTCGTCTTGTACATGCACTTCACTTGTCACTGGTATTAACAATGTCGACTCAGAAGAGGTGTAGTTGGGGATTGCGCACCTCCTGCCACAAAAAATTTTACGCGTAGGCACCACTTCGTGGATATCCATAGTCTGTCAAGGTCTGAAGGATTCTGTGTATTAACTGTGTATTGTATTTTTGAAATTCACCAGCTGTGGTGATCAGGAATTAGTAAAGTGTATTCCAATTCTTGCTGGAGCTATTCGTTTGAACCTGAAATCCTAAAAATTAGCTAGTCATATTATAAAAGGGATAGCATTAAAATATTGAATTTTCAGGAGTCTACAACAATTTTGAATGTTTGTAAAATAAAAAAAAACAATGGAAACTTATTTAAGGCACTTCGTACTTTACTCTAAATATGTATAGTCCTTCCACGTGACATGTAGCAATATTCCAAAAC
Source organism: Euprymna scolopes (assembly GCF_053919585.1). Lineage (NCBI taxonomy): Eukaryota > Metazoa > Mollusca > Cephalopoda > Sepiida > Sepiolidae > Euprymna > Euprymna scolopes. The sequence continues at coordinate 78,502,163 of NC_136516.1, read as the reverse complement.
TGCAATAAATCAGAACAAAAATATAAAGAAGATATAAAGAAAACAAAAGTTATGTTTCCTTTCGACTTCATGCCTGGGAAGTGTTCACTGTCTTTTCCCCGTCGATATTTCTTTCGTTGTCGTAAATGGAATCGATTTCCCTGCAACAACAACAAAATGTTGATCTATGACGCAAATTACATCAGGGCGAGACGATACAACAAAAAATAAAATCAAACAATTCCATGTTTTTAAAATCGATTACCTCTGCCATGAATTCGATTTTCTTTCTCCTTTTATCCGTCGTTTTGGGACGCGAGTACATGACTGTTTGGATGGTGAGTCTGCTTAATATCGAACTTGACTCCGCAATAATAGAATTTTAAAGCATTAGCCAGAAATCACAACAGTAAACGCCGACTAGAAGTCGACAGATAAACAAAAATACATTTCTCATTGTGATAGAGGTACAAGCAGCGTTGTAGTCGTAGATATACCCGGCTAACCTGGCTTGTATGTAAATCCGGTATTATTCAACATCATGGCCCGTCAGTGGCAGCTTGTGTCTGACGCTGCGTATGCCACGGATATCCGCGTCACGTGCTTAATCGCAAATTCATGTTATGAGAATAAGATCAGATCCACACCGATGCTTTCATTTGTTTCTTGGTGAACCTTCCCGATGTTTGTATGCAACCGCAGGGTCGTGCTGTTCTGAATGTCGTGCAGTAAAACCGTCTTGCATGAGTGACAAATAGTAATCGCTTACTAATAGGTGTCCACGCAAACCAGCTAATATAGTGGCACGGTTTTCTGGCCTCTACGCAGAAGTCTGGTTCGGTAAACAACAACATGGCGCTGGAGATGGCGCTAGTTAAGTGGTACACGGCACGGGCTGATAACCTAGATGTGCCAAGTTCAAACCTAGAATGTTCAACAGAAAAAAAAGTGTTCTTCAGTTAGGAATGTTAACAACCTAGAGCATTATATCTTACTATGAAATAAGTCTCAGTAGAAAGATATCGAGTAAACGAATGCCAGATATAATCATCTGGTTTCTTTCAAAATAAATAAATAAATCATACTCAACAAAACAGGGAAAACAACAGTAAAAAAAAAAAACAAGTGACAACAAACTGTGGGGGGGAAAAAGAATAAAACAAATAATAAGGCGAACTGGCGAAAGTGTAAGAACAGAATTCAAGATTAGACCAATAGTCCAATTATACAAATAATACGAATAAAAAGCTCAGTTCAATATTAAGCACGGGTTCTCAAGTTCGTCACAAAGATTACCAAAATCAAAAGGATAGAACTCAACACGGTTGGAATCGTATCGAGCGAAACTTTATAGAAATAACAAAAAAGAGTATATGTTACTACTACTACTACTATTATTATTATTATTATTATTAATAATAATAATAATAATAATAATAATAATAATAATAATAATAACAACAACTAGTTGGACCTGTGCAAATTCCACAAGAGATTCATTCATATGTAATATATTGGTGTTGTCATATTTTGTAGATGCTTAGTGCAAATGGAGACGCTCTGATATTATTGTAGCTTTTTTTATTAAAACTGCAAAAGTATTTATCTAAGTTCGCAGGAACGTCCGTCAAAGTCCGGTGGTAAATTACGCTTAACTATAAATATGATATTTTATTTCTTGCAGATTTCGTACATAGTATCATAGGTTAATGTTCTATGGATTTTTTTATATTACAAAGTTGCGATTTCGATATATATATATATATATATATATATATATATATATATATATATATATATATATATATATATATATATTTAATTATAATTGAATCAAATTATCTTGGATTTATTAAAAGTAATGTACATTCTGTTGCACTTAAAAAATCATTGAAAATTTTATATCTATATCATTAATTGCTAGATGAAAGATAATGTTTTTAAATTGCAACAAAATGTACATTACATAAAATAAATTCATGGTAATTTTTTTATTCAATTTAAATTAACTTTTTACGCCTTACGTTGTAAAATTTAGAAAAATGCACTTTGAAGATTAATTAATTTCAAATTGAATCTTGTACCTTTATTTTAAAGCCTATAGTAAAAACATTTTGTTTAACAATTTTTCATGCCTTGGATAAAATGCTTTTCTAACTTTTATCTTATCTTTTTAAGTTTATATTTTTAAACTCTCATTCTCTCTATTTCAGTTTGTATTTCTCCTCACACCACAGCTCATTTTTGCAACCCCGTCTTTCTATTATTGCAGGTCTGAATATTCTCTCTGTTTCAGTTTGTATTTCTCCTCACACACAACTCATTTTTGCAACTCCCTCTTTCTATTATTACAGGTCTGAGTATTATCTCTGTTTCAGCGTGTATTTCTCCTCACATCACAACTCATTTTTGCAATTCCTCTTTGTAATACAGGTCTGAATAATGAGAGAATCTGAATTTTTTTAACAAAAACTTAAAAATCACTTTTTTAGATTAAATTTTTTAAACTTCTTTCACAACAGAAAATCTTTAAAATTTAATAAGGAACATATTTCGTATAGGTTTCATTAACAAATATCCAGTACATAACGAGAAAAATAGAGATGAAAATTTCAAAAGTGTTGTATAACTCGTTGCGGTCAATAGTAGTCCTCGCCAGCGAAAGTCTTCGTTATTGTTATTCTACTATTATTATTATTTAAAACATTGTGTCCTGCTCTTTCGCGCGAGGACTAATATATATATATATATATATATATATATATATATATATATATATATATATATATCATTGGTAAAATGAATGAAATCCGAGCATATGAAAAATTGATTGGAGATGGAAGGACCTGACGCTCAACCATTCGCACAATTTATTCTGGCTCTTTCAAGAGGGATGGTCATTGACGAGTAGTTCGGAAGATTTGGGGCTATATATTATGATGGGGGAGAGCAGCATGTTTTCTTATGTAAATTAGATTCCTATATTTTATGATTAAAGAAATGAGAAATAATAGTTTACAGTAAACTAGCTCAGTGATTTGAAATATTGCGTCTTGCATGTATGTATGCATGTATGTACGTATGTATGTATGTATGTATGTATGAGTATATGTGCGCATGTATGTATGTATGAATATATATATATATATATATATATATAAGTGAACCCTTTTTCGGGATTAACGGCCAACTAGCACCGCGTGTGTTTGTGTGTATGTATGTGTGTGTTGGGGTGGAGAGGGCTCCCGTAAGCCGTGATGAAGGCAACCTTTCTAGGAGAAGCAAATCTCTGATTTAATAAACCATAAAGCGAGAGACCAGTACCCGCATTAAGCTGGTCTGCAGTTTAACTTATTGCTGGCTATCTTACTCTTGCTTGTTGCTGAATCTCAATATTTTGAACCGAGAGAGAGACTTAGCTGTCGTACAAAGCTAAGACTCTGTAACATCATCTGTGTATAGATACTCCCTCAACCATTTGTCTATTTAAATGGTCCGGTAGCGATGGATGCCATTCTTGGGCTCATGGACTTTAAGAGTCTGAGGGAGTGGCACTCGTGTTACAAGATGTTGCAATCATCATATGTATATATATATATATATATATATATATATATATATAACTTGAGTTCATTAGCTTGAATCAAAACCGAAATAAAAAGTTATGAATATATATATATATATATATATATATATATGATTGCAACGTCTTGTCAGACGAGTGCCACTCTCTCAGATATTTAAAATCTATGAGCCCAAATTCCTGAGGGAGTATCTATACAAAGATGATGTTACAGAGTCTTAGCTTTGTACGACAGCTAAGCCTCTCTCTCTCGGTTCAAAATATTAAGATCCAGCAACAAGCAAGAGCAAGATAGCCAGCAACAAATTAAACTGCAGACCAGCTTAATGCGGGTACTGGTCTTCCGCTTTATGTTTTTTTTTAAATCAGAGATGAGCTTCTCCTAGAAAGGTTGCCTTCACCACGGCTTAAGGGAGCCCTCTCCACCCCAATACACATACACACACACACACATATACACTGTGCTAGTTGGCCGTTGACCTAGAAAAAGAGTCCATTCGCCCTTTATACATACATTCATGATGATTGCAATGTCTTGTAACACGAGTGCCACTCCCTCAGACATTTAAAATCCATGAGCCCAAATGTCAGAGGGAGTATCTATACAAATATTATGTTACAGAGTCCTAGCTGTGTACAACAGCTAAGTCTCTCTCTCGGTTCATAATGTTGAGATCCAGCAACAAGCAAGAGCAAGATAGCCAACAATAAATTAAACTGCAGGCCAGCTTAATGCGGGTACTGGTCTTCCGCTTTACGGTTTTTTTTTAAATCAGAGATTTGCTTCTCCTAGAAAGGTTGCCTTCACCACGGCTTACGGGAACCCTCTCTACCCCAATACACATATACACACTCACAGATATACACGGTGCTAGTTGGCAGTTGACCTAGAAAAAGAGTTCATTCGCCCTTTGGAAGGTCTTGTTTTTAATCCTTCAGGGAGACTAGCCGCCCTCCTCACCAAACAAGTCTGGTGGGGGACATACATACATACATACATACATACATACATACATACATACATACATACATACATATAGTCATCTACATACAGTACTGTTTCGCGGTTTCACAGCTCACCAGTGCGGCTAGATAAGCAACTACCTCAGGCCAGGATCGAAACCCTACCATATGATAGTCGGATCTTCTTACCGTTGCGCTGTTCGGATGCTGCTATGCAGGCAGTGAATTAACACTGCTTTTACATTGTCCAAATACCTAAGCTCAATTTGTTTACACAAAGAGCATCGCTTCATACGCTAATGGTAATTTGTATATCACTTCCCAATATGCTCAACTCAAGATAGGGAGCATTATAGTCATCCACATACAGTACTGTTTCGCTAAAAAAAAGTTCCTTCAGACATAATCAAGACCGAAACCAAAACTTATGAAGAATTCTTGATAAAAGTATTTAAGAAATAGATTACTGGAATGCCATCGGTTATAATCGAAACCGAAACCAAATCTTATGAAGAATTTTTGATAAAATTATTTATAAAAACAATAGATAGCTTAAATGGCATCAGCTATAATTGAAAGCTAAACCAAAACTCATGAAGAATTTTTATAAAATTATTTATGAAAAGAAATGGAAGTTCATAACAATTAAACGACCCGGATGTAAGCGTGACACAGAAAATAATACACACGCTCTAGTATTAATATATAGATGATAATAATAATTATAATAATAATAATAATAAGAAGAAGAAGAAGAAGAAGAAGAAGAAGAAGAAGAAGAAGAAAAAGAAGAAGAAGAAGAAGAAGAAGAAGAAGAAGATTATCATATCTCATTTTAGCCATTCCTTCCGAAACATAATAGACAATATGGAACCCGTTGGGTTATCCATGTATCTCGGATTAGATTGTTTGAATCGGGAAATGTAAGTTTGGAAAACCTATTTAAAGATTTCAAAATAATAAACAAAATCCACTAGGGATCCATAATCGCTATACCTCCTTATTTCGCTCTTTCTATCTTCATCTGCATGTGAAATAGTATCACTATGTTCGTCGTTGTCTCTTTTGTCAATATAGAAAAAGGGGAGAGGAGAAAATTTGTTTATAGCAAGATATATATATATAACTATATATATATATATATATATATATATATATATATATATATATATATATATATATATAGTTATGTCTCGGAAGTAGAGTGAAAAGCATATCTTATTTTTCTTTTATTAATATTATTTTTTTCCTTGTACACATTTTTGTGAATTATTCCTTTGAATTATTATGAACCATCTTCTTCCAATTACGGGATTTCCTTGGATTTTGCTTGTACAAATGGAATTATTTTAACTTTTTTTGAAGTTTTACATTTGGATTTTACCGCCACTGGATTTTTTATCTTTCACCAGACTATCCATTCATGTGTAATCACCTTTTTCTTTACCATATTCCATCTGCTTAACTTTTTTTGTTTTCAAGTAAGATCTTTGACTTACTTGTTGTTTCATCAAATATTTCTGCATGCAATATCCGATCCCGCATTTTGCTAATTCCTACCCTCTGATGAGAAGGAGAGTATTTATTCGAAACTCCGCGGATTAAGAACTATCCATTTATCTAGTGTTCTCTTTTTCAGATTAAATATATTTTTAACTCATTTCAAAGTGTTTATTTAACATATTTTATTAACTGTTTGCTCGTATGTATATATATATATATATATATATATATATATATATATATATATATATATATATATGTGTGTGTGTGTGTGTGTGTGTGTGTGTGTGTGTAATTCTATGCAATAAGAGAAATAACAAGAACGATAAATGACGTGTGTGCCATGTGTATTTTACATGTATTTATTTATATTTAGTCTTCAGTTAGTCAACAGTTTCACAGAAACATTGGCACTATAACCGGCAGAGCTAAAGATATTTAATCTTACAGATTCTTCGATCGATGTTTTGATATTGATAAACTTCTTGATATATTACAGAGATGTACTTCTAATTTGATTAGCCCCACACTTTCTTCCTCACTGCAACCTCTCTCTCTCACAGATGTGATATTGCTAGTCCCAGTGTTTTCTACATATACTAGTCTTTCTAGAAATACAATTATGGTATGCGTTTCTCAGAATTGTCTGATCAGTTCCCTTCTTCCTTTGTTTCAGCTCGTTTGACTCGCTCGTCTAGTGGTGTCCATCAATTCGCTGTGTTAATGCCCCATTTTAATAGAACCTCTTCAAGAGGAAATATTAGAAAATATTCCAACAGTTCCTTTCCATGGACTGTAAAGTTATGGAATTGGCTTCCTGCTCACTGTTTTCCATGCTACTTACAGCCTAGGTCTTTTGATGATTAAGGTCAATTGGCTTTCGCTCCTGTTAACTCCTTACACCAAATGGCTTCATGCCTTGTCTCGAGCGAGTTTCATTTTAAAAACATTATGTTTTCATCTGTGTGCTTACACGTTACATATAGAATATTACAACCTAACCAATGGAAGATGCTGGCGTCGAGTGATCGGCTTCCTTTGTACAGCGATATTTCTATTCACGTAGCTATATAAAAATTGCTTACACTAGTTATGTCTTTGGCACAGAATATATTCCCGAACACTCATCGATTACTTCACTGGATGTGAATATGTCTTTAACCAACTTGGAATTTTATCATGATTGATAAACTGATTTATCGTTTGTCCGATTTTTAACTATGCCAAAATCAGCGCACACTTGGCGATTTAAAATCTAAATCGATATGTCTATCATTATCTACCTATCAACCTACACATTCATCTATCCATTTACATGTTCCCAGAAAATCTAGAAATGCCACGTCTCTTTCGTTAAAGAATAAAAAAAAGAAGCACAAGGCTTCATCTACAACATTAAATTAAGTCTAACCAGAAATTGCTTTCTGATGGACAGTTTAAGCTCTAGAAAATTAATTTTGAAAACGCAACTCACAAGGAAGTAAAAAATGTCGGTAATTTTGTAATTTTCGATTACTCATGTCTTACGATCATAAAGTACAAATTAGAAAGTAATTCCTAGCTTAAATAATATATTTTTTTCTTTTACACTAACGCTAAATATCACGAGGCGGTGTAGCTTTTGGCACCATGTGTTATTATCGTTTACCGAAGAAAATAACTTGGTTCGTCTGTGTCGTGGAGACATTTCTGGAACGGCTGTAACGTTCTTGCATGGCACATCACATCAACAAAAGTACGGGGACACTAAAATAAATTTATTAACGTTTAAAAACGATTAAAATATTGGCACAACGAGGGGGAAAACGGGAGAAAAGATTCAAAGTTCCCCAAAGAGAAACAATGCGTTGGATGTTTCCTTTTGCCGGCACAAAGAAGGTTGACGCACCGCAATAGAGACAGACTCCAAAATCTTCTTCCCCCTCGTTGAGTATTTTAACTTATAAAGAAAATTAAAGGAAAAGGGAAAGAACGGAATAAATATTGTTTCTTCTTTTAATATTTTTTTTTGGGGGGAGGGCTTTAACGTGTTCTTAAAACGGTTTTGTCTTTTTATTCAGTTTTTAAAATGTTTTATTTTAAAATAAGATACATCTTGATGCACTATATATATTTAAATAATTTTTATCATTCATTTAAAGAATCTGTAGTGAAAAAAGCATTATGTTATGCCTCGTAGGCTAACGTGCAGTATCTGTTCATCATACACATGAACTCCGTGATGTGTAAACAATGAAAATGATAGACACATCCCCCAAATAAAGGCATTGAAATTTTTTTACACCTGTTTGACGAGCATATTCTTCGAGTTCTCACCGTCATTTATTCTCTGCAGGAAATTAATTATCTTAGCAGTGATATTTTTTCTGAAATCGGGCACTGTATAAAATAAATTAATAATACACATATTTTTATACAGCGTGTCCCAAAAGGATTTTAATTATGATTAACTTCCGCAATATTTAAGTTATGCTTACCAATTCTCATATGTAGGTAGATGAGCCTCTCCGTGATTCTTTGAGATATTATAGTCTACTTATTCTAATTTTATTTACACAACTAAATCCAGGGTATGTTTTTCACAAAGTCTAGTTATGAAAAATGATGTAACTCCATTTTTATTTTCACACTCTTGTGCTCTCTGCAGGGCATTGTCCAATGTTTCAGGGCTTATGGCCCTAATTTTACTCCTCTATATTGTTTTTAAGGGCATTTATTGTGGCTGTTTTTATTGCATTGGGAGTAGGGGAATTTCTTGAGTTGAAAGTCTTTTTGAGTTTCTGATATTCACTCATTAAACAAAAAATATGACTCTCTGATGAATATCCGCTTCTCGGTAGTGTACCGAGTCATGACGACTTTTAAAAGGTTACTCTAGATTATATGATAAAATAAAAAAATATATAAAAAATTAAGAAAGTTGTGAAAATTTTTCAACCATCAGCTTCTTTTGGGACAACCTATGTAAATAATGGCGTTTATTTTATCTAAGATATAAAAAAGGACGTACGAAAGAACTCGAGAGTTGAGATACATGATCCGATAACTCTTTACGGCGTTCAAATTCGAACTTATTGTCTCTGTAGACATACGGCGATCTTTATCCATGAAATTCTTTATTTGGCCAATCAACTCTGGTTTTTTGACTTACTTTCTCCTCCCACACGTCTTATCATCTCTCACAGACTCTCTGCCTTCCGTGAATCTCTTAAATCACTCAAATACTGATGTTTCATTCATGTAAAATAGCCCAAGATCAGTTTGAAGCGTTCCACACGTTTCTATTGCATTTTCCAAAAATCAAACAGAATTTTATTGCATATCATTCTTCTAAAGTGTCCTCGCGTCCAGACTGCATCTTTGAAATTTAACTAGTTGTGACAATCAGTCTTTAGTAGGGTGTATTCCAATTCCTACTGCAGCTGTTTATTTGAACCTGAAATCATAAAAAAAATTTGTCAGTCATCTCATCATATGCATAGCAAGAACATAATGCACTTCAAGTGTCTACGCCATTTTTAAATGTTTTTACAAAAAAAAAAGTCTGGTTTTGATGAGAATGTAACTGGGTTCGAACTTGGTTTTCAGTCCAGGTTGTTTACCACTTAGCCATAAATCACGTCTATTTTCCTATGCCGTCTCTTTTCCTTGCTTCCAGAAAACGTTATCTTTAACCAACCCTCTCTTCGTCCTTTTCTCTAAGGCATCTAGTCATTTCTGTTGTAGCTATCGATGCCATTGTTGAAGACGACACTCATTTTAAAAATCTTACGAGTTGGATAAATAATATTTCGACAGAAAAAAAAATCTATATAAACAAAACGGTAGAGGTATGTATGCGTGTATGTAAATATTTAACCGATAAACTCGTAAACTACTGGTTACATAACACTGAAATTAACAGAAAATAGTAATTATACACCAACGATATTTTATAATGAGTAAAATCTTTGTTTTAGTTGATGAATAATGCGTACATAAATATGTTGGCAAGTTATAACGCAAAATGTTCATTTTACCTTGCAGCCATATTTTTATTACTTTAGCGCATTATTAGATTTCATAATATTAGACCTTTTTTTATTTATATATCGATAGTTCAAACAATAGAAAACGTTAATGGAAAATAAACATTTTGCTTGCGAATCTAGCTGACGAAACCCAAGTCATTTTTTCTTTATTTTTTTAAAATTTGTAATATATGTATAGGGTACAATATAAGTCAACAATTGAATTGGCGCTGTAATAATAAATACGAAATCTGCATTTATTAAAATACATTTAAGCGTGTTTTTTTACCGGGGAAGCGTGTCCGAAATATATTTTTTGATGCTAAGAAGAACGCTTGTGGAACTCTCTTCCGATTGCCTGCTCTTCAGCTGACTACAATCTGATTGTCTTCACGTCCAACGTAAACAAGTTCTTGATGAACCGTCCCCCTAAGTAATCCAATTTAAAAAAATTCCCACGACCTATGTTTGCTATAATCACATTGACTAATGTCAATGTCAACTGATGCAATTCTCTATCTATATAAAAGCCAAGTACGTCCAAGGATGGAATACTGTTGCCATATCTGGGAAGGAGCTGCTAAAAACAGCCTATCCTGCCTTGACAGAGTACAAAATAGACTTCGTGGCTTAGTGGGGGATGCCCTTTTCTCTACTCTGCAACCTCTCTCCCACAGAAGAGACGTTGCGAGCCTATCCTTGTTTTATCGTTATTTCCATGACAGGTGCTCGTCTGAACTCTAATCTCTGGTCCCCCTCGCCAGTCTTTCACGAAAAACACACGTCTAGCTGAATCCACTGTGAAAAATTTCCCCCACTCTATATCTGTCCCTAAATCAAAACGCGGATTCCATGAACAAAGCTTATTTCTTAGAACTGCACGCCTGTGGAACTCTGTTCCGTCTGCCTGCTTCCCACCGGACTACAACTTGGATGTCTTCAAGTCCAACGTTAACAAATTCCTAATGAACCGACCCCTTAAGTAAACACTTCATCAAATCTCCACACTAACGTAATGTACTTGCAATAACCTGAGTGGCTTCCGGGCCTTGATAAGTGGTGATCACTGTGTAAAAAAAAATGTAAACCAGTAACCCTCATCCTCGAGTGGTATTTGGGCCTGTATAAGTGTTGATTCCTATGTAAAAAAATAAAAAATAAAAAAACATACTAATGTTCCGCAAAAGAAATTAGCGAATAAGACTTTTCGTGCACAGAAAGCTTTTAAGCCACAACGACTCGTGAAACAAACTCGCTTTACTTTATGTTATGGTACGTACGGCTTTGGAGAAAGAATATATTTCTTGTTTTCATCAGATTTCACTATTCTTTGTTTTCCTTTCTGTATGCATGTGTATTCCTCCGTTATTGTATAGGCAAGAATTCGTTAGTTCTTCCAAGGACAATAGTCAGCGATGTTTCTACGATGTATCTATTCACACCGACATTCCAAATCTTCACTGTTCTAATTTGAAACCCTTCGAGCGAGATCGCGCAAGAATTCAATTGTTCACATAGCGAGAACTTCTGAAGTCTTGACATTTTCCCTTCCTGAAAAGTTCTCGTCTGTGACGCAAACTGCTTCGATATTATCTCCGACAAGTATTGTATCGAATTCAATTGGCGCAGGGATGGTTACTCGGAAGGCTGAAGAGCGTAAACGTTCAAAGTGCGTAAATATAGTAATCATAGCATAGAGATATTTATTTGCATGAAATGAGAACATCAGTGTTTAATTCTCTTAGACTGATTATATATATATATATATATATATATATTCTTGGAAGTTTAACCTTTAAAACTATACAAAAAATATTTTTTATCATTCGTTAGTAAACTATTTATTTAGTAAATCATTCAATCACCTGCAATCACTGCATGAATTTGCTCTCTCGAATGAGAGAGAGGGGGAGAGGAGAGAGAATAAATGATTAAAGACTATAATCCAAAGTTCATAATGTTGACCATCTTATAATTTATTACTTTAATTCAGTTGATATTTACAATTCAACAGGAATAAATTTGTGTTATTTATTCACTATATTACTCTGCAATTATAGTGAGCTTCTTAAATAAGGATTGGTATATATTACAAAAATATATTTTTTACAGATATATACATATATGTATATATATATATAGTAAATTAGATTACTTTATGGGCCTTTGAGAAGTTGTTAAAAAATTACAACAAATGCGCCAATTAAAAATAATGATTAAAGTAAAATTCTGTTAATCAAAATATATCCACATATATTTAAGTTAAGAATTTATTGTTTGATACAAGGAATATATAGAGAAAATTATATTTATTTCCTTTATCCATAGATTTTCAATAATGGCTCTTATCATCACAGGAAATGAAATGCAATTAGCAAAATGTTCAGATATGAATAAACAAGTATTTTGCTTTTCAGTACATATATTGAAAATGTTATTTGAATGGTGAATAATAAATATTTTCTACTAGCTGTACCCTGGCACGCTTTTCTGTGGCTCGATTTGGTGTAATGGAAGAATCTCCATCACCGCGGTTTTAGCACCCGGAAATCTACCAAAGAAATATGTTGTGTTATACGAACGTGAGAGGGGCGGTTCCAACCAAAAAAAAGACGAAAAAGGAAGAAGAATGGAAGAAATGGGCTAAAAGAAATAAACGATTGAAATAGAGAGAAAGGCATCGAACAAAGCGAAATGTAACGGAAATGATTTATGATATGTTTATTTAAAAATAAAAAAGAAAGAAAAGAGACTGGAAAGTTAGCGAACAAACAGCAAAGAAACGGAAGAAGAAGGAAAGATTCGTTTAGTGTAGAGTTAACATCGTTGTTTTACAAAGAAAGAAACGATGTTAAATTTGACGAAGGAAGAGGAAAAACGGAAATAGAGAAGAAATAACAAAAGAAAATGGAAAGATCGTGGAAACAGAAACGGAAACAGAGAAAAGTAAAAAAATAAAAAAATAAAAAGAAAAAGAAACGATGGTAAACTTGCCGAAAAAGAGAAGAAACGTAAAGAGAGAAGAAATGAATTTGTAAAATGGAAAGATCGGCAAAACGAAAAACAGAGAAAAGAAACATACAAAACCCAAATAAAATATTAAAAAATCAAAAGAAACGATATTATATATGGATCAGAACGCGAAATAAATCGGAATTGTAATAAAATATAATTTTTGTTTTAAAGAAAGAAAATGCAAAGTATTTTGCTTTATTTTTTTTATTTAGAACCAACGTAAAAGTAAGCATAGAACGTTTCACCTAAGTTGCAGTCTAGTTTTTTATAGAAACCTAACCCGGTGTTCGTCCGTAATTGTCTCCTGTAAACGGACACGGCCGGTGTAAATGGGTGGCGGTGGAAGTATGAATTTATTAGAGAGAGAAGAATTTACTACTACCATTGATCGTAACCGGTTTTGGCAGTGAACTATCACCAGATATAATATAGGAAGCTCCGATCAGCGAGGTAGTGGATAGGCAGTATACCTATAACACACCTCTGATAGCGCGATGCAGTTTGTGTATAGTACATCTGCATAAAATCTCTAGATTTTCAATCCTATTAAGGTCAAACTCGGAAAGAAAAAATGAGTTCATTATATTTATATGGATATAAGAAGAAGATAGAAGATAGAATAGACGAAGAATAGAAGAGAAGATGACTCTTATTCACCATTCAAATAACATTTTCATTTCAACATACATTTATTCTCACGACCCTCTTCCTTCTTCTATTACTACTTCTAGATTTTCATCTTCTCCTTTTTTGACAATACCTCTCCCCTCTCTCACTCTCCTCCTCCTTCTTTTTATTTTTAAACGCCCTTCGCACTTCCCCCTTTCGTCCTTCTTTTTCTACTATTACTACTTCTTTTTTCTTCTCTTTTTTCATCATTGCATCAATTTCATACTCCTCAATCAAGTACTATGCGTTGTTGTTGTTGTTTTTCTACCTTTTTCCCTAAAACTCTGCTTCCCCTTTATGTTCTTAGTTTTCTTCTTTTCCTTTAACTCCTCTTCCACTTGCACTTCTTTTTTGTTTTAATTCTTCGTTTAACTTCTTCTTTTTCTTGTTGTTCTTCTTCTTTTTCTTGTTCTTGTTCTTCTTCTTTTTCTTATGATGATGATGATGATGATGATGATGATAACTCTTCGATTATCTTCATGTTCTTGTTCTTAGTCTTGTTGTTGCTGTTGTTGTTCTTGTTCTTGTTCTTCTTCTTCTTCTTCTTCTTCTTCTTCTTCTTCTTCTTGCTAGCACTTCCGTCCCTACTTCTCTTCATTCTTTCTCCCCATCTTCTTTCGTCTTTTTCTTTTCTTTCTTCTTATTTTTTCTATTCCTGCCCTTCATTCCCAACACTTTCCCTTTCTTTCTCATTGATGTTCTTTTCTTCTCCCACCACTCCTCCTCCTCGTTCGATAGCTTCCTTTTTCTACTTCTTTACCTTGTCATTGTCCCCTTCTAGCTCTATTCCGCCTTTATCCTCCTCTGTCTTTTTCTTCTTCTTCTTCTTCTTCTTCTTCTTCTTCTTCTTCTTCTTCTTATTTTTCCTCTTTTCCCCTTCCCTCTTCCAACATTTCTACCACTTCCTCCCCCTCGCCTTTCTTCTTATTCATTCTTCTTCTCATTCTGTTTCTTCTTCTTCTTCCTCCTTTACTTTCTTCTTCTCGTTCTGTTTCTTCTTTTTCTTCACCCTCTTTTTCCCCTACCTACCCGGCTTCCCAATCCTTCTAACCTGCCTTGCTATTTGTTGTTTTTAATCTGCTCCTCCTTCTCTTTCTCCTTCAGCACTCCTCCCCTTCCTCAGTTATTTTCTTCTTTGTTTTTATTATAAAAATATAAATTTTATTTATTTTCATAAAAAATTAAATTTTATCTATCGTGCGGATAATCATTGAAATCTGTTCCTATTAAAAACAATACCTAAGATAATTTACAAACAGAATACATTGATAAAAAAATATACCCTTCTCATAACATTCTTTATAAACATATTTTCAAGTATATTGAAGCATTTAACTTCCAAAATGGCTGCAATATTTTATCGACTTTTTTTTTTTTTTGGGTTTTTCGCAGCTGTAGAAAGGTAAATTAGTTTACTTTATAAAATGACTTCCATGGGCCTTTGAGAAGTTGTTAAAAGGTTACAACAAATGCATTTCAGCCGGAGGAGATGAATCCGGAGAGTTTCATTTGTGAACTATCTTTACAAGTGCCCGGACGAAAAAAGTCTGGAAACTTATTGATTACACCTCGTATTACATGCTGACGCATTGTGTATATTTCTAGATATATGTTTTGAGACGTGAGGTAAATCAGAAATCAGTGACATAACATCAAAATTATAATTACTTACGGTACTTTTTAGATCTATTTATTAGAAAATCTAAATAGCTCAGTTCGTAGAAAACCTAACTGAAGGTTTCAGTTTCGATTTCAAGTCATGGTATCCACTTTATTTATTGGGAATTTATTCACAAGTAGTATTATAAGGTTGTAGCATCATTCCCCGCCTTTTTTTTTGTGTGTGTGTGTTTTTTAAAGAAAATCAAATAAATTAAACAGCAAAATTAAGTTCGTGCGGGACCCTAGCTCCAAGTTTTTTATGTGAATCCCATCGACTGAAGGTGGCGCGAAATTCTCGCAAAATCACACTTCATATTTTCACCCAATTCTCTACATGTCTTATGGCCATCTTTCTTCAAAAGCACCATGAATTGATCTTCGTCTATCTGGATTGATCTTTCGGAACGAGGAGCGCCATTGAGGTTAAAATTACCGTGTTTGAATCTAATAAATCAATCTCGAACAGTTTTCTCAGCTATAGCGTTTTCTCCATATGCGGCACAAAAATCCTAGGTCACTTCACTCGCTTTTAGACCTCGATTAAAGGCGAAAAGAAGGAGGTCTCGAAAATGTGATATTTTTTTTTACCTACTTTACAATCCATTTGACGGTTCTCAAAATAAGCAAATATATTAGCAAAACACGATGACGATTATCTTGTAGAAGAGAATGTGTGCTTTCTAATGATATATAGCACTTTGCCAAATATCAAAACGTATTTTAAAACAAAATTGTTTAGGATAGAGCGGGAACTTATGCAACAAGCCGATAATTCAACTGTTTTCATTTAGGAAATAAGTTAAAATATGTCGATAACGAAATCAGACAAATTTTCCAAAGCATTTCTTACATTTAAAAAACATCCTTGCCGAAAGGACAGGCATACTCTCAGATCAAAATTGCTCCAATCATTAGAGGATTAGACGATCTGTGTCATACTATTCATATAATGTTGGTAAAACTTATTTCCTTTTTTATGTTCAGCGCGAACGCAGAGCCATCCATATTATTGATATAGATAAATCAAAAACAAAATATATTCCCCTTTCATAAGTATCAAACACGAACACAAACCTCACTATATTCTCGGCATGAATAATTACATTTTTAATGATGCTTCCAGGAAGTTAATATCAAAATTGTACGCTTAACACAATCACGCTCTAAAACAAAAAAACTTACGCTGAAAAGTTCTCTATGGCGCCATATGCGTTTAATAAAAATAACAACATTCTTGGATTTCGGACCAAGATCAAAGTGCAGCATCTGTTCTGATGCTACATTTAAATTTTGTTGTTCTCAGTTAGCGGAGGAGAAATCATTCACGATTGAGACAATTTTTATTTGTGTTCCTTTCTCCGCATTAAACAACGACCTTGGGGTCTAACTCTGCCCTCGTGGGGAGGTAAGTAAATAGAAACAATAACAACATCACGTTTTGGATAGAACAACCCAAGTATTTTACTTGTAAGAACAATATGAGAACGCAAGTAATAGAACTCTTTTGTTTGCTGAAGATGGACATATTATGGTAAGAAATCTCTGTATTAATAGGATACCGTTTGTCTTATTTATTTTCTGCGTCATGCTTACATCTGAGTTGTTTAATTGTTATGGATTTTCCTTTCTTGTAATAAATAATTTTACCAAGAATTCGTCATACGTTTGGTTTCTGTTATAGCGGATGGCACTCCAGTAATCTATTTTTTTTATAAATAATTTTATCATGAATTCTTCATAAGTTTTGTTTCGGTTTCGAATATAACTGAAGGAACACAAGGTATACATATATATATATATATATATATATATATATGTATATATATATATATGTCTATATATATATATATATATATATATATATATATATGTATGTATGTATGTATAAGCCTGAAGAGCCCTGGATGAAACGCGGAATATTCAGTGTAGCTTAATCGCCATATATATTTTATAACTTACTAACTAGCTCTACCTACGTATTGAGCACTTTTGAAGTAAATCCTTAAAGTTTACGCATTAATTTATACTTTCGTATATTATATTTTATGTGAGTAAATGAGTAGTTATATATATATATATATATATATATGCACACACACACACATACGCATATATATATATTAGCAAAAGTACCCGTCGTTAGCTGGGTTGAAACTCAGCTTACAGAAAAATGGACTGTGATTTATAAAAGTATGATAGGTTATGAAAAGGAAGGTTTGTAAAGAGATAGCTTCGAATTTGGGGGTATCAAAGCCAAAGCAAAATCTGATTAAAGTAAAAATAAAATAGATAAACCCCATGATTTATTATACCATACCTGTTCACACTGAAACACTTATCACAATATTCTGTGGATCTATATTAAAAAACCCTTGTTAAATTTTGTGACGTACTTCCATTCTATGGAGGTCAGGAGCAAATGAACACGCCATAATTTTATTATACCCTATTTCTGCAAACTGAAGCGTAATTATCAAAGTATACTTACGCAGATAGATATGAAAAGTCTTTATTAAAGTTTGTCCCTATTTCCATTCTATGGAGAACAGGCACGAACGCAGACCCCACAATTTTATTATACCATCCCTATTTAAGTTAAAACATACTTATCAAAGTATTATTATGTACATCTATATCAAAAACACTTGTAAACGTTTTTTTTTTAATTTTTACATTTTTTTATTTCCATACTTTGTGGACCAGGCACGAACGCAAACCCCACAATTTTAATGAACCACCGTTCTGCCAGATCAAACATACCCATTCCTGTGTCTCGATACATCTTCTATCATTATATGTAATCAGTTTTTAAAAATAGTCAACCATATAGGAGCCTATTTGTGACCAGACACACACGCACACACACATTCAGCTTTATATTATAGATATCACATAAATTTACATTCAAGCTGATGCACCAAAGTCATATATATATATATATATATATATATATATATATATATATATATAGATATATATATAATATATATATATATATAATATATAATTTAAAGGAGATTAGAACAATAGTCTAAAGAGCTGAGTGTATTTTAATGTAACAGTGAAATTACTAGTTAATTAAAATACAGGAAATAGAAAGTGCTCGTTGTAATTTAGATATATAATAAGCTCGATAGTTAAATATCCTAGAGCTAAATTCAAACTTGAAGGAGGGCTATATAGAGATGATGCACTTTTCATAACTGATTCTACTAATAAAAATTATGAAAAAGCAATTAAAGCTCTACATAAATTATTTAAAAATTATGGACTTAGTATAAAAATCGACCCTAATAAAAAAAATGTTAATTTCTTAGACATAACCTTAAATCTTGAAAATTCTACCTTTGAACCATATCATAAACCTAACCAATCACTTCTATATGTCCACAATCAATCAAACCACCCTAAATCAATATTAAAATCAATAGTTCCCAATATCGCTTTAAGAATTTCTAGACTGTCTTCTACTAAATCAATATTTACCAAAAATGAAAAATACTATAATGAAGCCCTTAAAAACTCTGGATATAATTCACAAATTAAATTCATAAATGAAAATGATAGAAACATAAACTGCATTAAAAATAAACCTATTAAGAGCGTAATAACATATAATGTGGCAATGTCTTCCCGTATACGAGTTAATAAAAATAACCAAGAGACAAAAAAAGATAAAACCAAACTAAAAATATTAGATAATAATACAAATAAACAGAAAACTAAAACCCGTAAACGTAAGAATAGACACAAGGAGATCCTATGGTTCAACCCCCCGTATTCCAAAAACCTAGAAACAAACATAGCCAGAGAATTTTTTTTTAAATATTAGATAAGAACTTTAAAGTCCCCCATAGATATAATAAAATTTTCAATAAGAACACAATTAAAGTCTCTTACTCTACTATGCCTAACCTTCATCAGAAAATAATTAGCTCTAATAAGAAGAAAATTAATAAACTACAAAATACAACTATACAAAATACATCGGACTGTAATTGTAGAAGAAAAAATAAATGTCCCCTACAAGGCTCATGTAAAATTAAAAATGTTATCTATAGCTGCACAGTATCAAAAACTCCAAATCTACAAGAACTTATTAACAGCCATAACTCAACTACCAGATTAAATAATAACACCAACTTAAATCAATCTACCGATCAATTACTAATCAACCCACCACATAATAATCCAACAATAGACCTAACGGAAAATAATCACAACAATCAAGAGGTAATATATATTGGTTCCACATCTGGCCTAATAAAACATAGAATTTCAACGCACAACCATTCTTTTAAAAATAACTCTCTATCAAACCAAACTACTCTATCCAACTATATTTCGCAACTAAAAAACAGCAATATTTCTTTCAACTTAAAATGGCAAGTAATTGAGACTTGCAAATCATATAAACCAGGAGATAAATTTTGTGCACTATGTACAAAAGAGACCCTAAAAATTTTAAAATATGAAGATATAAAAAGTACAACCAAACTATTAAATTCAATACAAGAGATTCTGACATGTAGTCATAAACGTTGGTTTAAATTTAATAAATATAAACCACCTTAAATCATTAAAAATTACTTATTAGTAAAAATAGATTACAATTATTATTATTTATAATAAATTAAGTTAGACCAATTACCTCCCTTAGATCCGTAAAACAAATAATAAATAAAGTCAAGAACACATGACAATTATCTCCCCTTAAAACCTTGTAATAAAAATATTCTCTCTATATATATAAACTATAGCGTCTTTAAATCAAAAATACGGAAACAATTTATTGCACGAGCGTCGCCCTTTTAAAATTCATCATTCAATAAAATAAAAAGCTATAGCAAACATCTAAATGACTACTTTAAACACAGTTCCTGATTTCAAAAAAAGAAAAACTAAAAGGTAACTATCACTATATATTTTTAAATCAAATTTATTATGTAAATTCAAAAATATATATTTTTCTCTACTTATTTCTATCTCTAACCCATATTAACTTTCTTATAAATTTTAAATCCAAACCTTTTATTTCAATTTTTTCAGATTCATCTGCCTTACTTTTAATGCTAGGTTTATTTATGGTGTCTTTTAAATTCAATAAAAACCCTCCTAAATTTGCTGATGAGGAGACCTTGCTTACCAAAAAACTATATATAATTGTTCTACATAACTTCATGTATACCACAATAAAAAGCACGGATTTCCGAAACGATCGTACAGATAATTGATTTTGTTGTTGTTCCTTCTTATGAAACTGATTTTTAATTTAATTAAAATTTGATTTTTAAATTTTAAATTTTTTTTAAATTTTTAAATTTTAAATTATAAATCACATTACTAAATATATATATAATATATATATATATATATATATATATATATATATATATATATACATATATATAAGCGAGATAAATCACAGAGTAAAGATCAGGTGAAATATTCTGTTACATTTAGGTAATACTTTCATGAAGTCTTATTAAAGAGAGTCTTATTAAGAGTTTTATTAAGAGAGAGATGTTGTTGTAAGAGAGATTCTTATTAATAAAATGTTTATACTTAGAAGTGTAGATATGAGATGTAGAGTTCACATTGTAGATATGAGATGTGTATGTCAAGACATTTTAAACCACATGAATGATATACAAGACAGATAATAACAATTTTCACTTTACCTTTTGGTAGAATTACAACACAAAGACGACGTTTATAAAAACACATTATGGGTTTATTTCTTCTCCCGACCGGTCGTGGTTTTCATCGTCAAGAATTCCAAGCTTCACATATAAAGTTTCAAAAGTGACCGTCTCGCTTCTAGACGTTCGCCTCCCAACTGCAGACTATCGTCCGTCGTCCTCAAACTCTCTTCTGACTCTCCCCAGTTTCTCCTTAGCTTCTCCGTGCTTAACTCTAAAATTTCTAACTATATCTAGAACTTCCCATTTTCCATGACGTCATACACATGTTAAAACA
Organism: Euprymna scolopes; assembly: GCF_053919585.1. NCBI lineage: Eukaryota > Metazoa > Mollusca > Cephalopoda > Sepiida > Sepiolidae > Euprymna > Euprymna scolopes. Next base: position 78,480,800 of record NC_136516.1, on the reverse strand, counting down.
TGTGTCTTCTTTCACGTGTTCTGGACATGCGTGTCCAAAACTTTTTCCTTTGTTTACAAAAGGAATTTTAACCTATATTCCCAGTAACCTATATTTCCAATATGTTAAAAACATGTTTATTAAATTATCTTGTAGTTGCATTCCTCAAATGAATTTTTCATAACAGAATTGACAACACATATTCTTTTCTTGGAACTATTTTATCTCTAAGCTTAACAATGGTTTGTTTTACATTCCATTTTTTAATTCTCTCTCGTAATCTATTTCTAAACCTAATTTACGAGGTTCGAATTTCGTCTATTCTATTTCATTTTCATTTTAACTAAATCTCTCTATTTTCATACTTACATGAAAAGGGGACAGCCCTTATCATGTAACACATGGTCATCCTAGCCAAAAAGTTTAAGGTCAATATTTAAAAAAAATAGAGCAATATATCAGTTTAGTGTTTCAAGTAAAATTCTGGAAATAAAAATATAAGCATATCTATATTTATATATTCTTTGTGTCAAACAATAAATTCTAAGTCCTTACTCGAATATATGTGCTTATATTTTGATTTTGAGAATTTTACTTGAACCACTAAACTGGTATGTATATATATATATATATATATATATATATATATATATATATATATATATATTTGAAATCGTCACTTTATAATGTGTAAAAATCGGCAGAACATATACTTTATAATAATACTAGCATGGGTTCCCGGCGTTGCCTGGGTGGTTTGAGGTGGATGCTGAGCGAAAAAAAAATGGTAAATTTTTAATGACTTTGACCCCTATTATGCCCCCTAAATTTTTTTGTTTAGAGTTCAAATACTATTATTAAGTTAGATCCATGTCCAAGGAACCTATATCTAAAATTTCACGTGTTTAGACCCAAAATTGTAGGAGGAATTTGGTAGAGTTTTCAAAGGTCAAATCGTTGAACCTTGACGCCTTATTCGCCAAATTTCTGTCCAAAAACAAATCACATCGATTTTCCCAAATCTCAGTACCCTTTATATAAAATTTCGAATCTGTAGGCTTAAAATTGACAGAGTTATTACGTAGGGAAATGTACACAGACACACACACCCACACACACATTCACTTTATATATATATATATATATATATACATATATATATATATATATATATATATATATATATATACGAAATACGCAAGAATTAAAATATCATATTTAAGTGTACTTTACGACCCGGCTACACCTGCCGTTCCTCCTTGCTAAGGTAAATACCTTTTGCAGTTTTAACAAAAGAGCTACAATAATATCAGAGCGTCTCCATTTACGCTGAACATCTACAGAATTCCAACAGTAATAAATTACATATGAATGAGTCCGTTGTGTTATTTCCACGTATCCCGTCAGTTTATAAGAAGTGTTTTAACTTTAAAATAAAAAAGAAAGGAAAAGGGGAAAAACGGAAATAATATTATGTTTCTTCTTTTAATGTTTTTTTTTTCTTTAACGTGGTCTTAAAACGAGTGTGTCTTTTTATTCAGTTTTGAAAATGATTTATTTTAAAATAAAATACATCTTGGCGCACTATATATATTTCAATGATTTTTATCATTCATTTAAAAAATCTGTATTGAAAAAGCATTATGTTATGGCTCCTAGTCTGACGTGTAGAATCTGTTCTCTACAACATCAGAGCAATTTGACATTGGGGGTTGTATATGCAATTATCTCCCTGGAAAAATTCAAAATACGGAGTGACATGCAAATAAAGAGAGTGCCGTTTATATAATTAAGAAAATTAAATCACCCTTTAGTGTATATAAGCGTACGTTTGATTATGCGTTTTGATAATCTCATCATGTCTGGAACGCAAAATGCTACCCAGAAAATTGCCAGCGCCAGTGCTAACATCTAAAATTCTCAATTAGTCCCGGTAATCAACACGTACATAAACAACTCTAATGATTTATATAGGGAAATTAAATAGACGTCTTAAGTAAATAGACATGCTTAACGAATGCGTGTTTTGTTTAGACATAAAATAATGATGTACGAGTATTCTCGCTAAGAAATGCATCCAATTAACCAAGACAATCTAGACGAAAAACAGCGTCCCACTCGCCATTATCCATAAATGAGATCATTAAAGTGAATATGTATAAATAGTACCCTTTTTCAATATAATGATCGTTTCTAAAAGCAATATCTGTTTTTCTCGTTCTGCTCTTCGCTCGACACAATTTTAACTTGATTCTTTCTAAAATGTCTCGAACCTAGCTTTTTTATTTTTTTCTATGTCAACATCATGTGCCTAGAAAAATATCATCTATTCAATCTCTACTTATATAAAAATGTGCTTTGTTTGTGTGTATGTTTGTATGTATGTAGTGTGTTTGTGTGAGTTCGTCCCCTATGGACTCCGACACGGCTTGACCATTTTTTATGAAATTTCACACAAATATACTTTGTGTTTCTGGTAGTATTTTTTTTTTATAAAAGGTGGTGTATAAGAATGCTTCTGATGAGTATTAAATCATTAATCAATAATCGAAAAATCCGATTAATGTAAGAACAGTTCGATTTTGAAAAAAGTTGATGTATAATATAAAGCTCACCTATTTGTTTAAATGTATGTATGTATGTATGTATGTACAAATAAAAAAAAACTCACTCCCGTCCCGAAGGCAGACAATGATGACGAACTTCACACATTATTTACAACTAAATATACATAGAATCAGACAGAAAAATCCAAATGAACAGAACCGCGTTTCAAACGGCTGGAGTTTTTTTTAAATTTAAAATCAGAAAATTCAATGCATTTATGTAAGAGTTCAAACTCTACAATATCTCTACTGTGCGACATGGTGGTAATATGATCCCAACGAGGCGAATTGTATTGACGAACAGCAGCATCTCTGTCGACTATATTATTTTTCCTGTCAACACAATAAGTTATTATCAATTTTGCCGAATTTTATGTAATCAGCGTCCATTGGTTATCTTTTCAAATTCTATCACGTATTACTTAGCAACTAGCCATGTTTGCTCTTATTGCAATACACGCCGTTTAAGCTCTTAGATAATTAGATTGGACCATAAACAGGTAGCCAAGACAACATGTTGCCAGTATAACAATCATGCTTCATATTCCGTGTTTTATTCACTCAATTATATACTATAGAAGTTAATGTGGCATTGTTTAGCCGTTTTATTAATTAAATATAGTTACATTGTTCTTTTCTTGTTTCTGCCTATTTATATTTCGAAATATAAAATGCCCAGAATTATTGCTACTAAGTATTTTCAATAATCGCGATTTCGAGACCTATTTTTCTTTCTTCATTTTTTTTCATTTAGTCTTTTACTTTCATTTTATTCAAAGTAGGCATATGGACTCTGAAAGTGTTGTAGAAGAACACATCTATGTTATTTACTAATAGACTGTTCCAATCTGAATAAATACTGGAGAACTAAGCCGTAATATGTCAGTCGATATCCAGTGGAGAAACCTAGGTTGTTCGTCGACTACGACAAACAAGCCACCTACTATTTGCTTTGCAATACACGTTGTTACATAATTATGGCGTTACAAGAACTATAGCAGTTGCGCTATAGGATTTCGAACTCAGGGGTCATTTAAATTTAAAATAGCCCCTGCATACAAAAGAACTCACGAAGGAACGCGTAAGTCGACCAAGCAAGTGTTCAGTAAAAATGATGAACGGAGAGAAACAGGAACTCTCGAAAACACAATAAGTGCGTGGGCATTAAGGTTTGAATTTCAAATTCGTGGAAAGTAATACTATTTTCATATATTTTCCTTCCATTTGCTTGGCACTGTCACGACATCCTGGCGCACCCGTAATTATAAAGAAAGAAAAATACGAATTATTAGTGTTTTTGACTTGAGTCCTGAAAGAAGTGGGTCAGCGAACTTCTTTTTTTTTTGCTTACTAATAAAAGTAAATACGGTTTTAGGGTTAAATATATATATATATATATATATATATATATATATATATATATATATATATATATATGCACAGCCGGGTTGATAGTACGAAAGAAAGTTAAAACTTAGAGAAAATCTAATGGTTTAGAAAACCGCGTTGCTACAGAGAAAGGACAAAGAGTTCCTTTCCACCCCACACATCCATCTTTAGAATAATCATTGCCATTAATTACCAGGTAACAAAGTTAATGTGTATGTTTATGTTTACATGTGATTGTTACTTAGTATTTTGGAAGCATTACAAGACGCGTTTGATCTCTTTACCTCCTTACTATCACGAATTTCGATTTCAAAACTTGGCATTAATTTTGAATTTAAAGCAAATATCATTTTTCTGCTTTAATGTCCATTTCCCTTATTGTATCTTACTAAAATGTTTTAAAAACATTAAAAACTTTATTTTTTCTATGTGTATTGCTTTTACCAAATAAGGTGAAAATTAATTAAAACATTTGCCATGATTTTTTCCTCCGAGGAGATGAATAAACATCGATAACTCGTTGGTTAAGGAAATGGGTGTATTCTATTGTATTCTTTGTTTTCAAACCATAAAAAAATTTTATATTTGAAGATTGACTTTTTCAAATCATAAAATTTAAATACATAAAATTTGATTCATTTCATCTATCTTGTATATTGGGCAATTTTATTTGGTTGGGATTGTTTAATATAACAAATACATCTAATAATATTTTGTAAGACCAAAAATCACTGGAATAGCATACCAGCAGATATATTTCATTTCATTATTCTGAGGTATATATATATTTATATATATATATATATATATATATATATATATATGATGATTGCAACGTCTTGTCAGACGAGTGTCACTCCCTCAGACATTTAAAATCCATGAGCCCAAATGCCTGAGGGAGTATCTATACAAATATGATGTTACAGAGTCTTAGCTTTGTACGACAGCTAAGTCTCTCTCTCGGTTCAAAATGTTGAGATCCAGCAACAAGCAAGAGCAAGATAGCCAGCAACAAATTAAACTGCAGACCAGCTTAATGCGGGTAATGGTCTTCCGCTTTATGTTTTTTTTTAATCAGAGATTTGCTTCTCCTAGAAAGGTTGCCTTCACCACGGCTTACGGGAGCCCTCTCCACCCCAATACACACACACACACACACACACACACACACACACACATACATACACGGTGCTAGTTGGCCGTTGACCCAGAAAAAGAGTTCATTCGCCCTTTGGAAGGTCTTGTTTTTAATCCTTCAGGGAGACTAGCCGCCCTCCTCACCAAACAAGTCTGGTGGGGGAACCAGTTTAGTCGCTGGTGACCCGACCATGAGGCAGGTAGTACTGGGTTACATGGTACCAGTAGCACATGACATGACTTGACATGAATATATATATATATATATATATACATACATACATACATACATACATATATATATATATGCATATATATATATTGTTTTGGAAATTAGATCATTTCTTCGTTAACCTGTTAAAAAAGGGTCGCCATTTAATAAAAGCAAGTTCAGAATATATACATTCAGAGATTCAGATGTAAATTGTTTTATGAAACTTTCCCTCTACTATGTGCAACAGGTTCCTGTTTATGTCTGCAATTACAAAATGAATCTCTTCTTATAATTTTTCATTGTTACGTGGCTATTTTTTCCTGATAAACATGTTGCTTAATATACACCCAGAAGAAAAAAAAAGACCAAAAATTTCTCGCAGAACGTCCATTAAATTCCTATGGCACAATGTATTCTCGCGACATCATGCTGAAATTGCACATTTCGGATTGGAATTCGATTTCGTCTTAGCTCAGACAGAAATGAAATCATTGATAATCTAACGTAACGTTGTCAGTTAACAATAACATAATTTCCAGCACTATTTTTACAATGTAAGATGTAATTAGTTCAGTTTCTCCTATAGCATACGTTCTTTTACTTTTTGGCTATGAACTGGCTTTGCATGCAATTTCCCCATGCCCAATAGCAAGAGTTTTATGGATTAACGGTTCTATCCAGATGTAAATATGCTTTATAACACATTTAAGAAAATAAGGTTGTCGTTTATTTCAAATATCTCTTCCATCTGAAGTTCAAAGTAAACCCGCTTCTCATAGTGAGTTTGCTGAAGCTTCTGTGTGATGGATGGAAGTGTCGCTCTTTGTAGAGCGAACACTAATCTCAAAGGCGGCACAATGTTTATGAGCAGATCGCTTCGGACTCTAGTGAACAGCTTCTTGAGCGCGCTTTGTATTATATCGGGTGCTCCAGGAAGCTTTTATTGCAGTGTACCTTCTGTGCGAAGAGAATATATCAAGTTATGAATTTTCTCTTTTGGGTTACGGCCTGATGTTGAGTTAGGTTAAATGCCTGAACAGCTATGAGTGACTATTTTTCATATGACGAAACTTTATGATTAAAGTTCATATTGTAAACTTTTATCAGAAAGAAACAAAATAATTCATTATTAAATTATAAAATTGAATATCTTTTCATAAAACGGTATAGCAATACAAAAATATATTTTTGCATAACGCTGTATATAAACGGATATTTATATTCACTTAAACATGTATTTTATAATAGCTCTTACTAAGGATGATATCCGAGGCAATATCGGTTGTATCATTCCACTTTTAATATCGGATATTAGTTCTTAGTAAGTGCTTTTGAATTACCGGAATATATTTCTTCCCCTGGAGTTTTTTTTTCTATTCCATTAAATTATGTGTGACTGTCTATAATATTTCATGTCTTTGATGGTTTGGGTGATAGCATTAAATGATTAAATGCACAATGAAACGCATGTGTACGACTCATGGAAGGGTAAATGTAAATATTCGCCTATATATATATATGTGTTTGTGTGTGTGTGTGTGTGTGTGTGAGCAAACAGTTAATGAAATATGTTAAAAAACACTTTGAAATGAGTTAAAAACATATTTAATCCGAAAAGGAAACACAAGATAAATGGATAGTCCTTAATCCGCGGAGTTTCGAAGAAATACTTTCCTTATCATCAGTGGGTAGGAATTAGCAAAATGCGGGATCGGATTTTGCATGCAGAAGTATTTGATGAAACAACAAGTAAGTCAAAGACAAAAAAGAGTGAAGCAGAGGGAATATAGTGAAGAAAAACATATATATGTATGAGAATAATGGAAATAGTATTCCGACAAAATAGAGAATAAAAAGGGAACAAACCAAGCTACGTGTTCAGCAAAGTTTTGTCTTTATTTCAAGACTTCCTCTGGATGAATGGGATTAAGAAAACAAAAACACCAGTATAAATATTTGAAAATAATTTTGCTGGTGGTTTTGTTTTCTAATTTCTCATTCATCCAGCGGAAGCATCGAAATAAAGAAGAAACGTTGATGGACACGTAACTCGGTTTGTTCCTTTTTTATCTCTCCCCCACTCTTTCTCTCTCCCTCTCTCTCTTTCTCTCTTTGTATATATATATATATATATATATATATATATATATATATATACTAGTAAAAAGTTGACTGGGTTCAAAAACAACCTACAGAAAATGGACTCTGATTTATGAAAGCATGATAGGTTATGAAAAGGAAAGCTTGTAAAGAGATAGCTTCGAATTTGGGTGTATCAAAACCAAAGCAAAATATGATGAAAGTAAAAATGAAATAGATAAAACCCATAATTTATTATACCATACCTGTTCACACTGAAACACTTATCACAATATTCTGTGGATCTATATTAAAAAACCTTGTTAAACTTTGTGACATATTTCCATTCTATGGAGGTCAGGCGCGAACGAATACCCCATAATTCTATTATACCATATTTCTTCAAACTGAAACATAATTATCAAAGTATAATTACGCAGATAGATATGAAAAGTCTTTATTAAAGTCTGTGCCTATTTCCATTCTAAGAAGGCCAAGCGCGAACGCAGACCCCACAATTTTATTATATCATCCCTATTTAAGTGAAAACATACTTATCAAATTATTCTTAGGTACATCTATATCAAAAACACTTCTAAACGTTTTTTTTTTAATTTTTAAATTTTTTATTTCCATACTTTGCGGACCAGGCGTCAACGCAGACCCAACAATTTTAATGAACCACCATTCTACCAGATCAAATATACCCATTCCTGTGTCTCGATACATCTATCATTATATGTAATAAGTTTTTAAAAATAGCCAACGCATATTCGTGACCAGGCACACACACACACACACACACACACATTCAGCTTTATATTATATATATATGTGTGTGTGTGTGTGTGTGTGTGTGTGTGTGTGTGTAAAAACGTTATTGTTACCCTTCTCGATGTTAATCCAATGAAACTCTAGTGTGTATAAAATAATGCCCGATAAAATAAGCAAAGTCAATCACGCTGACTCAGACAAAAAAATAAATTAAGGTACTTGAAATCACAACCGTGATAAAAAGAAAGTCATAAGAATAAAACTGAAGCAGATAATTAGAAAGTAATTAACCGGGAATGCGTAGTTTCGAATGAAGTAAAAGCTTTGAATGCGTGTGCATGAACTAATCGGTGGTTACAGATTAATAGATAAACAAAAAAAAACGACGGATAATTACTTTTCTCGTCTATTATTTCCCCTCGCTACGCTCTCTCCTCCCAAAACCTAAATGCTTGAATGCACTCATTCAGTACAACATAATCTTTCTTTTAACTTTAAACAAGCTATTAAATCCATCTATTGTATTATTGAGAGTTGTTTGTCAGTGTGTGTGTGTGTTAGTGTGTTTGTATGTACTTGGGACCTTTTTTTACTTGCGAGTTTATCACTTATCAAGGCCCGGAAGCCACTCTTGGATAAGAATTGTGTTAGTTAGATGGTAACACGGAAGATCAGTTATGACGGGACTCGGGTATGGCTAGATTATATTAGAGAGCAGTTCAATAAGAATCTATTCACATTGGATTCGAAAACGACCATGTCAACTGAGAAACAGTCTCGCGATATTGTGTTCCACAGACGCACACATCAAGTAAAGACACTCTGCTTATTGAATTTTAGTATAGTTTTAGGCACAGATAGTGAGTGCGAGAAGTTTTTGTAGGTTGTTGCAGTTATGCGTGTTGTTGGATAGCAGGGATATGAAATTATCGATGGATAAATGTTGGTTTATATAAACCGACTGATAGGGTGCATATAACTTTTACGATGAATAACATTTTGCTAGAGCTGGCGTTAAAATATGACGTGGACATATTGACATGTTATTTTCGGAGGATAATACATATTTTTACATGAGGCTGCTTCAAACGACGAGAGGAGACAATGTTCATTTGATGGAGAGTTAGACAGACGTTCTTTACTGAATAAGACGAGGAGTGTATATGATTGCAACAATATGATAGCGATATGATGTGATAGACAGAGTCTGTAAACATTAAAGAGTCCGATAAACAGTTAACATGACACTAACAACTAGGACGAATTCACAAACCTGTTTCTTCGAAAGATGGCATAACTAAAAGTTATATTCTATACTAGCGGCTGCGTCACGTCGGAACACACAATCCCGACTCAAACACAAAATCGAGCACACTCAACATAAAATACACTCAACATCGATTTATCATCAACGCTTACCCTGTGAATTCGGAGTAAGAGAAATTCCCATGTGCACTTAAAAAGCAAAAATACCCCAACTAAGGGTAAGGATAAAATAATTGTTAAAATTATTATGGACTTGCTAGGATTCGAACCTGGGATCTTCTGATCCGTAATCAGACGTGGTATCCATTGCGTCACAAGTCCTGTCCGTATGCCAAAAGATGTTATCGCGATTGTATAGAGACAGTACTAAATTCCGTTGACATGGGCAGGTAACGTTTTCGACAATTGAACAAAAAGGCCCCAAACCCCTTATTTCGGGTGTTTTGTTTGACTCGGCGTTGTTCGTTAGGAAAAATAAATAGATAACGACACTCTAGGGACTCACAATTTTCGGGAAAAAAGATTTTTTTCAATTCGGTGCATCCGTTTGAACGTTATATATATATATATATATATATATATATATATATATATATATATATATAGTAGCAGTGGGTGTTCGGCGTTGCCCGGGTGTTTGGAGGTGTATGCTGAGCACAAAAACAAAAAAAAAACAATAAAAAAACAGTATTTTTTAAAACTTTGACCCCTATTATGACCCCTTAACATTTATTGTTTTGGACTCCAATCACATTATTACGTTAGATCCATGTTCAAGGAACCAATATCTAAAATGTCAAGTGTTTAGACCCAAAATTGTTGGAGGAGTTTGGTAGAGTTCTAAAAGGTCAAATCGTTGAACTTTGACCCCTTAACAGCGAAATTTCTGGCCTAAACCCGATCACATCGACTTTCCCAAATCTCAGTAACGTGTTTATCAAATTTCGAGTCTGTAGACTAAAACTTGAGAGAGTTATTGCGTAGGGAAATGTACACAGACACATACAGACAGACACACACGTTCACTTATATATATATATATATATATATATATATATATATATATATATATAGAGAGAGAGAGAGAGAGAGAGAAATAAAAAAGAAACAAACCGAATTATGTGTTCATCAACGTTTTTTTCTTTATATCGAGACTTCCTCTGGATTAATACATATATATATATATACATATACATATATATCTACACACACACATACACACACACACACATATATATATATACATACATATATATATATATATATATATATATATATATATATATATATATATATATATATATATATATGAATAAATAAACATTTATAATTTTATTAATAGTATAGATAACATTTACTCACGCTTCGTTTCAATATTCCGGAGTTCAAACACTTATTTCACATTTGGATCTTGACTTCAACGGCTTCCACGGTGTCTTCTCCCAGACGTCTGACTTCTTTTTACTTACTTCTTCGACTGACTTCTTAAACTGACTTCTCATTCTTGACCTACTGATACGTGTCTTTCTTAGGTTTTCTCCTAAGGTACACGTCATTTTAAGTGACCACTCCGTCAGACTTCGCCAGATTCTAGAAGGCAGACCTATTTTTAAATTGTTCGTACTTGTCATGAGAACTAACATTTCTTTCCATTAAAACATTTGTGTTTTTATTTATCTAAAATTCCTTCTTGTAATTGCTTATAGAAGCTAGTCAAGTTAAATTCCTAAAACGTCATTGAACAATATTTCTTCTTGAATTGCATTTTCTCCTTAAAACAAATCTAATTCAACTACACGATGATGATGATGATGATGATGATGATGATGATGATGATGATGATAATAATAATAATAATAATAATAATAATAATAATAATAATAATAATAATCTTCTTGGTCAGGTAATTCTGCGATGGCCCAGAGAGCTAATATGCAACAGTCTGACTGTTTTACATGGAGGGACCATGGATTGGAAATCTTCTGTGAGAGCTGACAGATCACATTTATTTCTAGTATGTTTGATTAAAAACAAAATTAACATCTCAATAATCTATGGAAGCTAAATGGTTCGCCGAATTCAGTTAATTAATGATGAAATCTAAGCTGGCACGATTCGTCTATGGAAATTTTTATTTTTTTGTTTTTAATCCGTGCGTATAGCAGAAAGAGATGTTGGCCTTTAGAGTCAAATTAAAAATGTAATCAACATGCTTTGGAATAGCAAAATCTACATATAAATGACATGAATTAGGATTAAAGGGATAAAAAAAAAAGAATAACGAATAAAGAGCGTAATGCAATTTTACTTTAAAATTAAACGAAAGGATTTTAACTAAGCACAATTAAACCGCTCCAATCGTTAACTCGCAAAGAAATTTCCAGACATAAGTAATATAATTAGAAGCAAAATGTAATCACATTGACACATCGCCGCCCGTTGGATCACCGAAGTTAAGCAACGTTAAACCCAGTCAGTACTAAATGGGTGACCATTTGCGACTTCCAGGTGCTGTATGTGCCCTCTGCTTATCTCAGCGTTGTTTCCAGTCGTCCTGGACTTCTCCTTGCCACTGGACTCAAGCAGTGCCGACTCAGAAGATGGGTGGTTGATGATTGCGCAACCCTTGCCTCACAATTACACGAGCAGCTGCCCTTACAAAGAGATTCTTTATCTTTCGAAACTGAACGGAGACATCGAACATTGAAGTGAAACAAACATCTGCTCTTTGTGTCATCACTTACTAAGTCTCGGAAGCCACTCTTGGATAAGAATTAAGTGTTCCGTAGATGGCGACACAGAAACAGCTCAATAGGAATTCTTATATTGCTGTTGCTGTTCTGTCCATCGAAATTGTTATGATTTGACTGAATTATAGAGGAAATATCGTTATCTTATTTCAAAGCTGATGACCCCTTTTCTTCTTCATCTCAAGCTAGCTACGTGAAATAAACGCAGACACATCTAATTCAGCAAAATTATTATCTCTAACAAGTATTTAAGCTTCAATAAGATCGCTCTCGTCAACTTCGTAATCTTTCAAAATTTGAGAAGAATTTCGATGTATATCTTAATGCTAGTAAAACTAAGCTGTTCTCCTTTAACAATTATAAGACGCATCTCCATGCCCCCCTCTATATCCATGACAAATAGCACCCTACCTGAGAATTCTACTTTCAAACTCCTCGATCTAACATTTGCGGGCAATATGAACTGGAACAACTGGGACATTGCAAATACTGCTGCAAAGAAGGTTGGTTTCCTCAATCGAGCTAGAAGACTACTCACACCTAAGACTATCCTGTACATTTACAAGGCCACCATTCGCCCATGCATGGAGTATTGTTGCCACATCTGGGCTGGTATATCTACCACTAGTCTCTCCCTCTTTGATAAAGTCCAAAATAGTTGTCAATCAAATCGGCCCCACTTTATCAACTAAGCTCCAGCCCCTGGCTCATCGCCACAATGTTGAATCACTGTGCCTTTTTTACAAATATTTTAATGGGAATGTGTTCTGATGAACTCGTTTCACTTGTACCCTCTCGACGTACATATTCCTGACAAACCCGTTTAGCAATAAGATCTCACCACATCATTGTTGATGTCCCTAAATGCCAGAAAGCTTTCTTTTCTAATAGTTTCTTCCCTCGAACAGCTAGACTTTGGAATTCCATTCCTGCTGCCTGCGTCCCTGGCTGTACTGATACGCAGAAGCTTAAATGTAACATAAACAAATATTTTAATCTTTTCTAGACATGACCCCAAATAGTAGCCCCTTAGGTCCAACTGGCGATATGCTTTGTAAGGGGTGAACATGAGTATAAAAAAATAAAGAATAAAAAAATAATCTTTCAAATAGAAAGTAATTTCTGGCTTTCAAATTCTTAGTAAAATCACATCTGGTCAGGAGCTGCTCGGGGCATTATTCTTCCTTGATAGAGTTCAAAACCGGCTTCGAAATCTAGTGGGTCACGCCATTTTCTCTTCCTTACATCATCTTTTCCACAGCAGAGATGTTGCTAGACTGTCTCTGCTCAATCGATATTTTCATGGCGACTGCTCGTCTGAGCTCCAGTCTATGGTCCAACAAAAGCACTCGTCTTGTTACAACCCCTATCAATAATTTCCCTCACTCTATATCTGTGCATAAATCTAAAAGTGGACTCCATAAACTAAGCTGTCGTACTCTGCTTTGCTGGCCTATTTTCCAGCTGACTATAATATGGTCGTCTTCAAGTTAAATATAAGCAATTTCTTGCTGAGCCGTCCCCTTAAATAAGCAAATTATACCAAATTTCCACGATTAACGATTATTACACTGTTAATGACCTGATAACTTCCGTACACCCATTAAACCTTATACTTGAGTGGCCTTCAGACCTTGATAAGTGTGACGCCTTTGTAAAAAGAAAAGAAAATCTTATGAATTAAAAACAATGAATGTTCTGGAAGATATTTATACCCAATTATTTTATAATTAGAGATAATAACAATATTAAAAGGCATAACTCATAGCGAGTAACAAGTAGTTCAGTTTAGATGAGAAATATGCAGAGGGGGCTCTAGGGCTGCCCATTTTTACCCCTGTTTAAAAATATCCTTTTCAGAGGAAGGAATTTGGAATCATGATTTCAAATTACTCATTGTAGTCGATATTTTATCCTGGGTGATTATATTCCATTATGTGATTCGATGATGTAATTACTTGGAAGACATCACGTTAAACTGTTCAGTTATAAACAGAAAACTAGCAGGTCGCCCGCCGTTGCCCATTCGTAAGATACGATTAAATGTGACATTTTAATTCGTGCAGAATACATATTTATTTTTATAGATACAATCCTCTATCGATTATTGAATTGAAACTAATATATTATAGTGAGATGGAAACTTTTATATATATATATATATATATATATATATATATATATATATATATATATGAAATTAGATCATCAGCTTAAATCGAAATTAAAGCATACAACACTCGACATTCATTCTTTAGCCTCTGAGCCATGCCTAAGCGCATAAGCATAGTATCCTATAAACACACACACACACACACACACACACACACACACATATATATATATATATATATATGTGTGTGTGTGTGTGTGTGTGTGTGTGTGTGTGTGTGTGTGTGTGAGCGTGTGTTTTTAGGAAAATATGCTTATGCAGTTATATTTACACCTTTATTTATACCCCGCCATTACTATTTATTTTTTATTATTTTTGTCGTTTTTATATCTAGGCAGCTACCCTGAAAACGTTCGCTACACGTCAATAGTTTAGATATATTGTTTCATTTCCTGACCAAATATGTAGTATTTGTTTATAAATGTCCGTTTCTCTTCGAACCCTTCACTTGACTTGATTTGCAACACGTGGTGATCCATTTCTAAATCGCAAGTAAAAAGATGAAGCTATTTCTTTATTTCTTCTCTATTATAAGTTATATTAAAATATGCATGCATTTGCTTGGTTCTTTGGTTGTTTTTGTTTTACGGCATATCAACCCTTTTCGGGTTATTTAATGCTGAATCCAAAGATTTTGAAGAACAATTTTTTTAATAGAATATATTTGTCGTTTTCAAATCGGTTTCTATTTAACCCATAGTTGGGAACCCTAACAGGTACTACCACCCCGGGTCATAGTGGACTTGGGAGCAATGGCAATTAAAGAGTGGCTCCACACTCCCCAAAGCCCGCAAGCTGGGGTCTCACCACTGGATATAGTTTAAGGTCATATCCAGGCCCGCATGCATTTGCATCTAAATAGCAAAAAGTGTTATGTCTACCTACAAGAATGAATTTGAAATGTTTTCTTTCGTGTGAACAATAACGTTCAGAATGACATTTTTTTTTTGTTCAAATTTTTTTCGAGGATTCTAGGTATTTCCAAACGATAGTGAACCGGAAAATTTAGCTAGTATGTCATTAAGTCGAATATCGATTACAAATCCCTTCATCACGGGCCACTTTCAAATGTAACGCAATCCAGGGACCAACATATTGTAGCCCCAGTCGCAAAGGAGACAAAAGAATAGAAAAGAGCTTCAACTCGCTTTTTTTGTTTTTATTTCCTCTTTCTCTTGTTAATGATGTGACGTCTCTCAAGACATTATCTTCTGATGTGTCATTTACATCTCTCACGTTATCTTGAACGTTATTGTCGTCTCTAGCTTGGTCTCCTTTATAAAGTCTTTATTTTTTCCTATTGGTGACGTCACTTCGCATGCATTTGCATACGCGCTATTTATTCATTATTTAGAATTTTTTAAAGAGGCTTCTAAAAGCTTTGGTCAGTTCTCTTTACGCAATCTTATGTTAGAGCTTAAACAGTTCAAATCGAAGAGACTTTACACCGTGTTACAATATCTGACCACCAACTCTATATCTAGAAGATAGCACGACAATTATAATTATGAAGCAAACATTTTCTATGATATTTTACTATCCGACATTAATTTATAAAAAAGACTTTAAAAATGTCGATTATATATCTGCATCTTAAACATTGTTGCAAAATTATTTTGTCTCAAACTTTTTATTAGAATTAGAAAACAAAACAAAGTTTTTATATATTCGGGGTGGATCAAAGCGGAAAGTTTCATGAATTCAACAAAATTTATTTGGTCGACTTAAAAAGTTTTCATTTTTTTTCAAGCGAGTGTATGCGTCGAGTATTATGCGCGAAAAAAAATACAATTATTTTCATTCTAAGCATAAAATCTAAACTTCATCGCAACAAAAAAAAACTCTGATAAACTGAAACAACATCTTTACATCAGCAAAGTTCCATGTTTTAATAAGCTTCTGGGCTGGACCTTTACTCCTGACCTGAAATGGAACACGTACATCAAGTAAGTTGCCAAGGTCGTTGGAAAAATGGTAGAATCCTTCTACCGCTATAGAATATATCTCACTGCTGATTCAATTCTCTATCTATATAAAAGCCAAGTACGTTCAAGGATGGAGGACTGCTGCCACAGCTAGGCAGGATTTGCTAAAAACAGCCTATCCTGCCTTGACAGAGTACAAAATAGGCTTCGTGGCTTAGTGGATGATATCCCTTTTTTCTTCCCTGCAGCCTCTCTCCCACAAGAAAGACGTTGCGAGCCTGTCTTTGTTTTATAGTTATTCATGGCCAGTTTTCGGCTGATCTCCAAACCTCTGGTTCCCCCTCGCCAATCTTTCACGATAAACCCTTTTCTAGCTGAAACCACTGTCATAAAGTTCCCCCACTCTTTATCTGTGCCAAAACCAACACGTAGATTCCATGAACAAAGCTTTCTTAGAAGTGCACGCCTGTGGAACTCTCTTCCGCTTGACGGTTCCTCACCTTATTACTACCTGGATGTCTTCAAGTCCAACAAAAACAAATTCCTGATGAACCGCCCCCGTAAGTAAGACACTTTATCAAATCTTCAAATCTGGATGTCTTCAAGTCAAATGTTAACAAATTCCTAATGAACCGCCCCCTTAATTAAACACTTCATCAAATCTCCACACTAACGTAATGTACTTGCAATAACCCTTATCCCTGAGTGGCTTTCGGGCCTTGATAAGTGGTGATCCCTGTGTAAAAAAAAACAAAAAAAACTAACGTACTGTACACGCAATAGCGCTTATCCCCGAGTGGCTTCCGGGCCTTGGTAAGTGGTGACTACCTTGTAAAAAAAAAAGATCATTATCACTATTATATAAAATGTGAATTTTTCTTTAGCTCAATTTTTTCTCAGTTCATATTTTATTAAATCCATCACCGTTAATTTATCATCGATTTTACACCTACAGGTCGGTCATTGGCGTTAAATGTGCTGGAAACGGTCCGCGTATGAAGGTTTGTCGATTATACATCTTTTTGTCTAGGTGAAGAGAAAAGCATACCTGAGATGTTAAGTGTAGCTGGCTTCTCCTCTCCGAGGAAGACGTCTTGTTCCTTGAGGATTCGACAAGGTTGGAATCATTTTCGTGTTCAGGCCCGTTTCCTTTGACTAAAGGCAGACATTCAATACAGGCGCAAACAACGTAGGACACAATTTTAGTATATAAGATCTTAACTATTTTATTTTATAAAATTTATACAACACAAATTACAATATTAACGTACAGATAATACAATTAATGTAACACAATGGCTCCTTAAAACTAACTAACCTTAAATAGTGCTGAAAGAAGAGGTGCCCCACTTCTCGCTTACAGAGAAACAAAAATATACGTTTTACCCCATGCTATGCAGACGAATAAAAAGATTGAGAAAAGGTTGCTTATTTCTTTGTATCCCTCAGCTTCCCGCCAAATCGCCCCCTCGCAATGCTGGTTGGGGGTTAACAACTACCACAACCGGGACACTAAAACATAGTGCAACAGAATAACCTATTACAATTCGTGCTTATCGACAAATTATACATTTGCAGAATAAAGTGAATGGCATTATATTAAATACTATTGAGTTTATTTAATTATTGGCTAAGAAAATTATTTTGAATCATGAATATGATATATATATATATGTATATATATATATATATATATGTATGTATATATATATATGTGTGTGTGTTTATGGGAAAATATGCTTATTCAGTTATATTTCAATCTTTCTTTGTAGCAATTCTTTATTCTATGAAGCTCGATTTAACTACAAAAAAAAAAATATATTCACAATTCCAAGATATTATCTATCTTACCGTTTCTTTTTGTTATATATATATATATATATATATATATATATAAATATATATATTTATATATATATATATATATATATATACAAATTTACCTGTCATACTTTTCAAAATATGGAATACATTCACAAAAGTACATAAGAACCCCAATATTTTATTATTATATAAGTTTTACATTTTAACCTGATAAAATATTAGTATACCTCTCCTAATAAACATACAATACACACACACACACACACACACATATATATATATATACGTGCACGACCGCAAAAACACATATATAAACTGCGTCAATCGCTTTATTGCAGATTAGTAAAATATCAATATTTCACTAAATATATGTCAGAAAAATGAAAATTGTACCATCAAAGAGCTACTGTAAGATTAGGCATCCCCCCAATATATATATATATATATATATATATATATATATATATATATAGTCATCCACATACAGTACTGTTTCGCTGTTTCACAGCTCATCAGTGCGGCTAGACAGGCAACTACCTCAAGCCAGGATTGAAACCCGACCGTTTGTACGGCAGTCAAGGCTCCTAACCATTACGCTATTGGCGGCTGCTTGAACGAGTAGTGAGTTTAACGATGTTTTGATATCGTCTGAAATACCTCCGCTCGATTTGTTTACACAAAGAGCGTCGCTTATATGCTAATGGTAATTCGTGTTTCACTTCTCAATATGCTCAACTCATATATATATATATATATATATATATATATATATATATATATATATATATATGTGTGTGTGTGTGTGTGTGCACGGCCGCAAAAACACATATATAAACTGCGTCAATCGCTTTATTGCAGATTAGTAAAATATCAATATTTCACTAAATATATGTCAGAAAAATGAAAATTGTACCATCAAAGAGCTACTGTAAGATTAGGCATCCCCCAATATATATATATATATATATATATATATATATATATATATATATATATATATATATATATATATATATATATATGGGAATATTTAAAAATATATTACAAAAACCTTAAGCCGTTATTTTATTGTAGATGTGACGTTTCATGTTTCTTTATTTCGTATTTAATTAACTCAATAATCGATAATTAACCTCATAATAACATATTATTTTTTAGGTTGAAATGGCCAGACATACAATTGATAGGTTAAAATGGCCAGCCATAAAACTGCAGAATTTATTGAAATTTTTATTAAATACGATTAAATTCATATTTTATTATTGACCCGGAAAGTAATTTGAATCTTGACTTCCAAATTGCTTCACGTAGCTAACATTTTATTCCGATTCATTTATACTGAATTGACTGAGTCCATAGTGTAATAGCTTGGAAGACATTGCGTTGGAAGTGCCCAATTTTAAATAAACGATTATTTCCTTATTAAATAAAGATTATAGTTTTATTAAAAACTGTCTACGTCTCATGATATAAGGATTCTTCAGTATGAAGAACTGATAAACAATCATGTTTTCTTCATCATATGAGATCATAACCTTTTAAAGTTAACGACCGAAACATCTATAAGAATATATAGCTTATACGCACAAGCACACACACACGCATAGACACACACACACACATACACACACACACACACACACATATATATATATATATATATATATATATATATATATATATATATATATATACCAAGTTAAAGGTAGTCAAGAGGGAAAACTCGTGAATTAAAACGAGGTTATCAAGATTGCTAAATAAAAGGAGCAAAATATAATATTTTATTGATATAGACAAATATTACGTAGTCGCCGCACTAAACGTGTTTGCCTTTCAGATAAATGCTCGGTCTGAACCACAAGCCTTCTCTAGGAGACGTAATAATGTCTGTGTTCCTATGAAGAAATCTGATTCTTAACTGAAGGAATAGAGAAGATATTAAAAAAATTATTTAAAACGTTAAATCAGAATGGAGTGGTGGCGGTTAAGTGACATTTTAGACTCTAGACATCGAAAAAAAAGAACGAATAGACTGCAAGAGAAGAAAAGGGAAGGAGAAAAAAGAAAAAAAAGAAAACGACAGAGTGAGAGCAGAAAGTATTACAAAAGAAGGTCAGTGTGGATGGGGGCGTCAATTCGAACTGGGAGGAAAGTGTAACACTATTGAATTATCCATGTAGGAGGGGGAGGTGTCAAAATTTTCATCAGGAAAAAATTATTAAGAAGGGAAAGAATTAAATCGGGAGGGGGTAGAAATAACGTAAACATTAGAATATTAATTAAAAAATATTGACACACATGCGTATATGAATATGGACATAATCAGAGAGCAAACAGACATATGCATATATGTGCGCACACTATGAAAATATAAACATTACTATGTATAAGTCATGAAAGATCCACATGCAAAGCTTAATAGTTCTAATGCCATTGGTCTAGCTAAAATAAGTCATATTTACCACGATGGAATTCAATATTTAGAATGTTAATGATGAATAGTTATATTTCGTATTTTAATGATGAATAGTTATATTCGATCTGTCTAGCTAAAAATAAGTAATATTTCTCGCAAATGAAGTTTAAAATTGAAATTTTAATAATGAAACCAAAGAAGAAAATTAAAGAAGAAAAATATTTATGTGATGGTTGTAAAGCAATTTTATTAAATAAAAATCAACTATAATAAATTATAACTAAAAATAATTAATGAAATTAATTACATTAGGATTAAAGTAATTGATCTTAATGATATAGAAAATAATAATAACAGAGTGTGCTGATAGATAAAGACAAGGAATGATAAACTAATAAATTAAAAAAAGTTATTGGAAAATAGATATCAGAACCATAAAGGCAGTTTATAAAAATAAATAAAATTGAGGAAGTAATTGACGCATGTTAAATACTAAGTAGGAAGATCACTAGGAAATACTCGTATAAATACACATAAAAAATGGTTAATAATTAATAATTGATTATTAGGATGACATAAAAAGTAAAATTTAGAGTAATAAGTATGAAAGTTCTTGCGAATAAGAAAGTGTATAAACCCGATGGATAAAAATATTATTCCTTAATTGGAATTCATTTTTGAGATGAGTATTATATATATATATTAATTTATTTTTATTTCAGACTATTATTCTCATCTTTATTAGTTGTTGTTTTTCATCTTTTATTGGTTTGTTTTATTCACAACGTTTCGGCTAGCTATTCCTCTGGCCTTCGTCAGGTGGTAACCGCGACGGATAGGAACTTCGAATCTCCTAACTGCATTCTCAGCCATCACTGCCATCCGTAGTTGTTGTCGTCTCGCCACATTTTTGCCAAGTAAACCTCTTGCATGCTTTGGGTGGGATTGAAACCGCTATCTTCAGACATGTTCATCTGGAACTGTAGAGATTCAACGTCTCTATCAACTGTACCACGGGCTCCGAAAAGCAACAACTAATAAAGATGAGAATAATAGTCCGAAATAAAAATAAATTAATACCGATGGATAAAATTGTAACGTAGAAGATAACGCACGGATTAAAAAGAAATGATAATAAAAATGTAATTTATAATAGTATTTTCATAAATGTCGAAATTAAAAATAAAAAAAATGAGTTTTAAAATGCATGCGTGTTAAAGTTAAAATATGGTTAAAAGATTTAATAACAGTAAAATAACGAAAGCACGTGGAGGTTATTTTAAAACAACGCCGATAGCCACTAGTTGCGTGCTCTCCTGTAATGAATGAATGCGTGAATGTATGATTGACATGCAATTCTTAAAGATAAACAAAAATGACCGAAAAATGGGCTGAAATGACTTTTAAACAATTAACAGTAAATGACTTTAATGAACTTAAGGATGAATTGGATGACCTTAAGAATGACTTGAATGCTTAAAAAATAACTGGAACCCTTCAAAAACAACTTCAATGATCTGGAGAATGACTTGAATGGCTTTGAGACTGACTTGTTTTAAAGTGGGTGATCATTTTACATTAAATTAATACAGAAAAGTGATCCCCCTCTTTATATCACAAAGTTACAAACATAAGTACAGCATGTACTAAGAACAGATACTACACTTTGATCTTGGCCAAAAAGCCAAGAAAAGGGGGAATATTTATTTGCTCCCCTACCAAGCATATTAGGCACAAGGCCGATTTTTAATGTGAGGAATGAAGAGGAAATGGGGGCCAACTCTCCGGGGAGTAGGGGAGCTGGATGGTGACAATTGGTATGAAGGGTTGCCCCTACATTGAACAAGGTCTTATATGTGGGGTTGCCCCCACATATGGTCTTTGCTTGCAGTATCTGCCGAAACAGATACTACACTTTGATCTTGGCCCAAAGGCCAAGCACAAAAGTGTTACGGACAGACCGACCGACCGACCGACCGACGGAGTGACTTATAGAGTTGCTTGCACGCGACTAACAATAGTAAAATGAACTTAAGGATGAATTGGATGACCTTAAGAATGACTTGAATGCTTGAATATTATTAAATAGAGAAATAGTCAACCACCTCAGCAGGAATAACCTTCTTAGTGACACACAATATGGTTTCCGCTCTGCAAGATCTACCGCAGATGTGCTGACGGTTAATTCCCACATGATTAGTGAATCTCTTGACAAAGGTTTCCTTTCTAGGGCAATTGCTCTTGACATATCAAAGGCCTTCGACAAGGTATGGCATAAGGGTCTACTTCACAAGATTTCCAGCTACGGTATGACTGAAAATGTTTTCTCAATCATTAAATCATTTCTCTCAGATAGGCTCATAAGAGTAGTGGTTGATGGACAAAAATCGGAGGCCTGCAATATAAATGCTGGAGTCCCTCAGGGGTCAATCCTGGGCCCAACTCTCTTCCTGATCTACATCAATGACCTCCCTAAACACATACTTATATCATTCGGTGACATCTATGCTGATGATACGACCATCTACGGCAACACATCAAAGGCTGTAAATGACAAAGTTCTCTCTGATTCTCTCTCCTCTGATCTCGAGCGCGTGGTTCAGTGGGGGAAGATGTGGCTGGTTACCTTTAATGCATCCAAAACCAAACTCCTATCCTTACATCATCAACGCTCTGATCCCCATCTGGCACCAATTGTGATGGATGGCTCTCATCTGGGTGAGGCCCCGTGTTTTGACAAGCTTCTGGGTTTGAACTTTACTCCTGATCTGAAATGGAACACGTACATCAAGTCTGTTGCCAAGGTCGCTGGAAAGATGGTGGGATCCTTCTACCACTCCAGGAGATATCTCACTACTGATGCAATTCACTATCTATATAAAAGCCAAGTACGTCCAAGGATGGAATACTGTTGCCATATCTGGGCAGGAGCTGCAAAAAACAGCCTATCCTGCCTTGACAGAGCACAAAATAAACTTCGTGGCTTAAATGGGGATGCCCTTTTCTCTACCCTGCAACCACTCTCCCACAGAAGAGAAGTTGCGAGCCTATCCTTGTTTTATCGTTATTTCCATGGCAGGTGCTCGTCTGAACTCCAATCTCTGGCCCCCCTCGCCAATCTTTCACGAAAAACACCCGTCTAGCTGAATCCACTGTCAAAAGTTTCCACACTCTTTATCTGTGCCTAAATCAAAACGCAGATTCCATGAACAAAGCTTCTTTCTTAGAACTGTACGCCTGTGGAACTCTGTTCCGTCTGCCTGCTTCCCACCTGACTACAACTTGGATGTGTTCAAGTCCAACGTAAACAAATTCCTAATGAACCGCCCCCTTAAGAAAACACTTCATCAAATCTCCACACTAACGTAATGTACTTGCAATAACCCTTATCCCTGAGTGGCTTCCGGGCCTTGATAAGTGGTGATCACTGTGTAAAAAAACAAACAAAAAAAAGAAAAATATTAAGGTAATAGAGAGAACAAGGTATAAAAATAGTAAGATTAAAAGAGAAGAACAGGAGGGTTAAAATTGCAAGTTATAATATTAGGAGAACCTGGGCAAAACGAGATACTTAAGGGAAAAAGAACTGCCGAGTCAAAGGTAGCATTGACATATAAACCATATTCTGTGTACTGAACATTCAAAGTATTGGAAAACAATGCCACAACAAAAAAAATGATGAGACATTATTTTCAAAAGAAATACAGATGATTTATTCAGCTAACTGTATTGTCCCGTTTTGCCCCATGCTTGGGGCAAAGCGAGACGGATCTTTGTCTGAATAAGTCAGTCTTCACAGAGCTCACAAATGAAGATTGGGGTTTTGTTGCACTCGTTTAGAACTGCACAGCCGTAGTGTGCCCATTTTCTACAGCCCCCTTGACAGGCTACCTAGCTTTCTGCAGTCACAGAGTACAGTTCGTCACAGATCAAAATAGATAAATTTTGAATACTTACCCCTTTTTGATTTACGGAGCTCAATAAAACATTGGTAGATGTTGGCAGCAAGGCGTTACCACGTGATCTCTTGATCAGACACCTCACGAAAGATCTCTCTCTCTCTCTCTCCCTCTCTCTCTCTCTCTGTTTCAGTTATCTGTGGTATCTCGTTTTACGCCGCTATCTCATTTTGCCCCCAGGTTCTCCTAGAGAGCTGTAAAAAGACTGGCGGAATGTTTAACAAAGTTCTCATTGCTTAGACAGGCTGACCCCCAAAAAACGGGCCCAACTCTAATTAGATCCCGTTTCTTAGTGTTTTGTTCGAATGAAATGAAACTTTGGTCATTACTAGTTTATTATATTCAAAACATCACATCAAAACACTAGGGTATTTGCCCTTTTTTATCCGTTCTACAGCATATGTTCTAGATGGCCTCCGTTTAGCTTTTTTTTTTGGGGGGGGGGTCGCCCTGTATCATGTATAAAAAAAACATGCAATATTCCGAGAACTATATAGTTCATTGAAATAAAAAAATGAAGATAATTAAAAGTATAGCTCAGAATTATGAAAGGATATTAAAATATCTACGAAGGTACGATTTATCGTGGCCGCAGTCAGAGATTTAATTTGTTTTCATTAAGGGTCTTATCTCTATCCTAGAACCTGGAAATGAACAGTTTTACACTTAAAAATAGGTAACAAGGTGAGTTGTGGGATTGGCAGGTGCTTGTTTGCTTAAAACTGTCCAATTTAACACCAATGTTAGGTTTTGCTCTTTTAAATTTCAATAGTATGAAGCGAATGCTGTACTGTTCTTATATTTTTGATTATTAAAAGAACATTTATGACAGATGAATCTCTCTTTGAAGACGTTACCAGTCATGCCAATGCAATATTTACTTACATTGGGGTTTTCCTCAATAGCAATGTTTTGTTTTTAAGCTACAGATTTGACCAAGCAATTTCGTTAAAGTAGGCATTCAGGCTTGTTTACAGTTACATGATCTAGCAATTTTGAATTCAGATAAATTTGGATCTTGGTTGCTATTTAATATTTTATTATTTTGTTTTTTGAAAATTTTTCCAAGATTATCACTACAACTATTATTTAGTTTAAGTGTGTTTTTGGTAAAAAATTTTGTGGATGATGCTGTCCGGCTGAAAAATTTTCATTTGATTAGGCTTAGAATTGTTTTACCTACGTTTGTTTTAACCATAAGGTTATGGGGCGGGTTAAACCAAATGATTCTCGGCTTCCTGTTATTTTTCACTAATTATTTTACTAATGGATTTCGGCATATGTTTAATCACCGATTTCTGATGGTTTGGCATTGAGTGAACGTACAAATGATTAACATTGTATTTTCTATATGGTTCATAGAATTCGGATTAAAATGGCTAAAATGTACACTTTTGTGCTTATTAAAAAATTGATGCCTTGGACTTTTATAACACTTTCTGAAAAGTTGTAACTAACTGATTTCTATATAATTTTGTTTGTCTACACTTCAGGATAACTCTTGGGTGTGCCTCAGGGGCTTTTTTAGGGCTAATAATTTTTGGGACTCTTTTACCATATTTGTCCAAAATTTTGTGTGTATGTCTATTTAGCAGTTTTGCATGGTGCTGAACTCAAATTTAAATATGTTAAGGCCTTGGGGACTTTTGGGGCTAAATGAGGAGGAGGAATGATGGCCTTAGTTATTTCATTTTTTTTTTTTTTTTGCATAGTATGGATCTTAAATTTACATATGTTAAGGCCTAAAATGCACCGTTTGTTTTTTTAAACCGGGATTTGATGTACGCTGGCGACTTTTGGGGCTAACTGGGGGGAGCAGGACAAATACTGAACTGGGTCATTTTTTATGCCTCGTTAACTGGGCACTCCCAAGGGGACCATGCATGCTTCACTTATTCATTTTTGAAATCGCAACTTCATAATACATAAAAAGCGATAGAACATATACTCTATAATAATATATAAGAATCTACAAGAATTAAAAGATCATATTTTAGCGTACTTAACGACCGAGCTTTGCCGGATGTCCCTGCTAGCTAAGATAAATACTTTTTCAGATTTTCAAAAGAGCTACAATAAATCACAGCATCTCCATTCACGCTGAACATCAAATGAATGCCAACATCAATGAGTCCCCTATGGGATTTCCACAAGTCCCGCTAATAATGTATTACTGTAATATATTTCTTACAAGAAAGGAATGTAATAAGAAAGTTTATTGCATGGGATTTTATGTAGAATTCAAGAAGTCTGGCAATTGAATTAAGTGATTTTCGAACAGGTCATAATCTTTGCAGACACTTATTACTGAGATTGGTTAATCGATTGACGGCTGAATGGCGATGAATATTATTAAAGAATTTCAAATCTCCAAATACAACTACTCAAAACAATAGCCGATTGGAAATTGATTTCTAAGCCCATAAATAAGTAAATCTAAAATTAAAGATTCCAATGTACGACGAGATGAGCCTAGTTCGTTTTAATTCAGACACTAAACACTAAAAGGGCATAAAATTTAGACTTTGATGAAAGGCATAGTTTAATTGAAAAAAAAATGAAAATTATGTCAGTATATTATGTAAAATATGATTTTGGATTGTGCTTCTATATAAGAATGCTAGTTTTGTTGTGATTGCTTCGCAATTTTTGAAATGACGTTTATAGCGTTTTACATTCGATCTCTTCAATTATTTTCTGTGTAAAGTAGGATTTTCGTGCACGTCAGTTTTTAGCGCCATTAGTAATACGTAGGGCTATGGCAAGAGAATATTCTTTTTTGTTATTTTGATTCTCGATTATATATAAGTTAATGTTTTATATGTTTTGCAATAGAGTGATGTACTTCTCGATTGATTAACTGTGTATAACTATGGCGGCTATATACTCGAGAGACAAAACAATAAGAATATTCTCTTGTCACAGCCCTAGTAATAAGTGATGAACATATTATGCATATATTCATTAACTTGTCATTTAATACAATTGTGCTCATATACATTACAAAATAATTTGTTTCAACTATTATTAAGAAAAAAAAAACAAGTAACGTTTAACAATGGCATATAGCTTTTTTAACGAAAAAAAAAAGAACAGCATTTATCAACGGAGCACCTATTCTAAAAAAGAAACTCCTAAATGAGTGGGATTCACCTTTCGATGACTCATTTATCACTTTCATTCTGATTGGTTGTATTTTCCTGACCAATCGCTGAACGAGTTGAAAATTCAAGGCCGCCCGCAATGTTCAGATGAATCAGAATTGCGTAGTTTCTGTAACGAAACTCGGATGAGGTCAGAGCGAAGATTGCAGGATTACGAATTCATTGTAAAATGACGTCATGTTTAAATTTGATCGTTTGCATTTCTTTGAACTTAGCGCATTGATTTTGTTGATTTTTTTAAGTGTTAATATATTTTTAATCAGTAGAAACTGAACACCATGCCTGTTACACAAGCAAACACACACACACACACACACACACACACACACACATATATAAATAAATAAATGTATGTATATATATATATATATACATATATATATATATATACACACATATATAATTTTATTTATTTTACATAAGCAATTATAGATCACGACACATTCATAAGCATGTTTCGGTCAGCCAGTTACACGTAACTAGAGATTTCTTCAGGCGATGCTGCTTCTACAAAAGCAGAGTCTGCAGATTACGGATCCTTCTTTTATATATGCAGACTCTCCTAAAGAGGTATCTTGTTACTTGTAACTATCTGACCGAAACATGTTCATGAAATTTTACAGAATATATAAATACTTATGTAAAACAAACAAAAAGTATTTTTTGCACTATATCGGTATAGAGCACTCTTGTATAAAGCTCGTTGAAAATTCATTTTACCCCTGGAAAATATTAACCTGGAATAATCTTCTTCTATAATATAAATCTCACCTGTCTGTTTTAATGTATGTCTATCTGTCTGTCTGTCTGTATGTATGTATGTATGTATGTATGTATGTATATATGTATGTATGATAAAAAAACTTTCGATAATGGCTACGGATTTTCACGAGATCTTGATCGTTTTAAAGCACGACTCTTCGGGCGACAAATATCGAAAAATCTGCTAAAACGTTTAGTCCGTTATTCTCAACTGGGCGCTTTTCTACAGGGAAGAGTCGCTTTTTTCACCGATATTTTCGAAACTCATCCCCTTCCTTTCGATTGACTAACCTTAATTTAAACTTTCACCACTACCGGTTTGGCGATGGACGCAGCGACAAAGACGTCACGTTTTGTTTCACACCCTATCCTCCTTCGCGGAACACTCACCTCCAAACACCCGGGCAACTCCGGGCGCCCAGACTATATATATATATATATATATATATATATATATATATATATATATATATATATATATATATATAGATATGTTGGGAGTGAAGTGAGTCGGAGTTGCTTAATATTTATTATACGTAGCCAATGTTTATAGCAGATAATAGTTCGAAATGAAAACACCATTTGGTATTTTCTGCAGAGGATATTGACAGAAAAAGAAAATATAGCAAATAAAAAGAATTATTTATACGTCAGTCTGTCTACCAAGATTCTATAACTGATGAATAACACTGGAAGACTGATTAT
>NC_136516.1:78341678-78449178 GCF_053919585.1 Euprymna scolopes | reverse complement strand
AGTCTCCTCAGATTTTTATCTTTATTCGATAACAGTGTCACAACTGTTCATATATAATTTAAATTGGAACTAGTGCACTTATTGACCGTGCTGAAATAATAACGTTATTATTTAAAAACCATTCTTAACATGAGGAGTGGAGGGCGTTTTGTACCTATTGTATACTTTAACCTTTCAATTGAATAAAAAACAAAAACATATAAAACTTTAATTAAAAAAAATAGCGCGGATCAGTAAATGCACTAGCATCCTTAAATTATAATTTTCTTTGCTTATATATTATCGTTATTATAACCTTTATTATTAGTAAATCGAATATTATGATTTTAGTATTACGATTATATAGAAGTAAACGTCTTTAATTTTCTACATTTAATTTACATACGTGTTTATGGTATGTGAACACACACGTATGTGAGTTAGATAAAATGGAAATCAGTCTTTTGTTAAACTCTTTATGAATAATTTGATCAAACTTCAGAGCTTGATAGAAATAGATAGGTCGAAGTTAATCATAAAGACGATATATTTTCTTTTATGATCTTTTTTTCTTTCTTTTTATATTAGAGTTGTATTCTGCGCATTCATGTTGAATGTATGTGCTCTCTGCCCATTGCGCACCTTTCTGCGTGTATAAAAATAGCGTGCGTCCCTCCTCGACATTCCTCTCCCAGCGTTCCTCCGATTGAATGAAGACGCCAAAATGGTGAAGATTACCTGCTGTCTTGTTCGCGTCGAGGGCAAGTGAACAACACCGCGTAAATCACTCGCCTGCGGCAAGATTTCATCGATGCAAAAAGGACAATGCTCACCATATGGGATTTTCTGACCTGCGGTCAACTTGCGAACATCCCCTTCGCCACCAGCCGGCTTGCGGAGAAATTACTCGCACTAATTCTTTGTGGGGGTCACTCAATCATAAAACACACCAAACGTGCCAACTGTTCGCCTCGATATTCGCAAGTGTTGTTACTGAATAAACCGACCTTTAATTAAATTATGCTATTTGCCTACATGTGTCCGTGTTCTGCACAGTATTCTGACCTTTGGTCAACAATCCATATAATATATCTCTGGGCACGTCTTCTACAAATATTTACATGCAAAACCTGATGATTTATAGGGTTTCATAACAGGGATTAACAATAATTTTGTCACGGAGAACAAAGAACAGAGATTTTACGATTATACTAAAATTGAGTTAATCAACGTTTGTATTCAGCGGGCGTATGTGCTCTATATATTTTACTCAAACAAAACAACGCTAAAATATTCCTTAGCTTAAACATTGAGTTAGAAAATGAGTTATAGTTTTTCTTCTGATGAATATATATATATATATATATATATATATATATATATAATATAAAGCTGAATGTGTGTGTGTGTGTTTGTGGTCACGAATAGGCTCCTATATGGTTGACTATTTTAAACAAATGATTGCATATAATGATAGAAGATGTATCGAGACACAGGAATGGCTAGGTCTGATCTGGCAGAACAGTGGTTCATTAAAATTGTGGGGTCTGCGTTCGCGCCTGGTCCACAAAGTATGGAAATAAAAAAATTTAAAAAACGTTTACAGGTGTTTTTGATATAGATGTACATAAGAATACTTTTATAAGTATGTTTTAACTTAAATAGGGATGGTATAATAAAATTGCGGGGTCTGCGTTCACGTCTGGCCTCCATAGAATGGAAACAGACACAAACTTTAATAAAGACTTTTCATATCTATCTGCGTAAGTATACTTTGATAATTATGTTTCAGTTTGAAGAAATATGGTATAATAAAATTATGGGGTGTTCGTTCGCGCCTAACCTCCATAGAATTGAAACATGTCACAAAGTCTAACAAGGTTTTTTTAATATAGATCCACGGAATATTGTGATAAGTGTTTCAGTGTGAACAGGTATGGTATAATAAATTATGGGGTTTATCTATTTTATTTTTACTTTCATCATATTTTGCTTTGGTTTTTATACCCCCAAAAATCGAAGCTATCTCTTTACAACTCTTCCTTTTCATAACCTATCATACTTTCATAAATCAGAGTCCATTTTCTGTAGGCTGTTTTTTAACCCAGTCAACGACAGGTACTTTTGCTAGTATACATATATATATATATATATATATATAAATAATTTTTTGAAATATTGTTCAGTTCAATGTATACCGTTTTCATTGACACTGTTATGATAAAAACTGAATCAGCGTTAATTTTGAGTAAAGCTCAATGCATTCTTGGAACAAGGTGGGGATGAAATTTCGTTTCCCCAAACAAACGCCCGAAGTTTATCATGTACAAAATTATCTTTTTGTTGGTAACATAGAATGGAAATCACAACTGACGCGTTGGTTAGAAAGGAGATTTTTATGAAAACATAAAATCATAAAATTGACATCCCATTAACGAAACGGCTGTAATGAAGAGACCCAGGATGAAATAAACAAGAGTTGTAAAACAGAAAAAAATGTAAGTCTTAGAACTTCAGCAAAGTTTTGTACTATATATATATATATATATATATATATATATATATATATATATATGTGTGTGTGTGTGTGTGTGTGTCTGTGTGTGTGTGTGTTGCGTGTGTCTGTGTAAATGAGATAAATCACAGATTAGAAATCAAGTGAATTGTCCTATTAGATATTACAGTGGGGTAATATTTTCAGCAACAACAAATGTAATTGTAAGAATCCCCCAAAATTCCAGTCAAAATACATTAACCACAGAAACCACAACATAAGAAAACTCTAATAACATCCATGGCAATGTCCCCATTATTGGAATACAAATTAACACACAAGTTATTCATGAATCTTCTCTTGAAGATTATAAAGGTCCGATTATACCTACCCCTTCTAAAGACGTATCCGATATCCAGAATAAAAACTTTAATTATGGAAATAAACATAAACACAAATGTTAAAACACACACATATATCGGCACAACTGTCAAATCTAATAAAACTTAGAATCTCCAGCCATATAAGTTCCTTTATTAATCAGAATGTAAATAACAATAAAGGCACTTCTCTAAAATCATTAATTAAAAGCCTCTCACGCAGAAACATTCCATATTCATTAAAATGGAATATATTGGAAAAATCCAACTCCTACACCCAAGATCAAAATTCTGTAATCTTTGCATTTCAGAAGCTGTTGCAATAACTTAATTATTTAGCACTGTTAAAGTAAATACTGGAGAAAAAAGATATAACACTTTTACTCACGTGCAAGCGACTCTATAAGTAACTCCAACGGTCGGTCGGTCGGTTGGTCGGTCTGTAACATTTTGTGCTTGGCCTTTTTGGTTAAGATCAAAGATCTGTTGTTAATAGATGCTGTACAAGGGATTAAAATTGTGAATTATTAAATAGTATAGAATTTACAGGATTTTTTAGAAATAATTTATAACTTTACATTCCAGCACATAAAGAATTGTACATTCATTTTATCGCCGTTCCTAACACGTTAAAAACTTTTTAATATTTTTTTTCACACGGGACGCTTCACTATTCAAGAAGTTTTAATGTAATTTTTACAGAAGCCTATAAAAGCATCCAGCTTTTAAACG
This sequence comes from Euprymna scolopes, assembly GCF_053919585.1. Taxonomy (NCBI): domain Eukaryota; kingdom Metazoa; phylum Mollusca; class Cephalopoda; order Sepiida; family Sepiolidae; genus Euprymna; species Euprymna scolopes. The sequence goes on along the minus strand of NC_136516.1, from coordinate 78,445,593 downwards.
AAATAGTTATTAAAAAAAAACTGCCGGAAGATGATTGATGAAACTCAGTTGAAAGTACTTGCTAAAAAAGACAACCAAAAGAAAAACAGATGGCCGAGGACGACTATGGAACTTTCTTCTAGAGATTCGACCGAGAAATTGAAAAGTCAATTCGAAAAAATAAAAATTATAATAAAACCTCATTAAGCTATTTAACAATGCTTGTCTGAATATCTATATGTGTGTGTGAAATTGTCTGTGTGTGTGTCTATGTGTGTACAGTCCCTTTCCAAACTACTCTGTCAATTTTCAGTTTACAGACTCAAGATTTGACACAAGCGGTATTGAGATTGGAACAATCTTTTTCATCGGTTTCCGACCAGAAATTTGGGATTCAAGGGGTCGAGATTATACAAATTGATCTTTAACAACTTTTCTAAACAGTTTTGGGTTTAAAAACTAAAAATTTTAGATGTAGGTTCCTTAGATATGGATCAAACTTTTTAATTTGACTTGAGCCCAAAACAATAAATCTTAATAGATAGAAATTGGGGTCAAAGTTTTTTTCAAAAAATCGATCTATGCGGTCTCTACCAAATTACTCAGCTAATTTTTTGCCTAAAATTGGAAATTTTACATAAATTGGAATCAGACATAAGGCTACCTTTTTAATCGGGTTTTGGCAAAAAATTGATTGCCAAAGGGGTAAATATTTTAAAAAATATTGCCATTTGAAATCACCAGCAAACTATTCAGCCAATTTTAGATCGAAACAACTGAAATTTTCGATAAAGGATATTCAAAAATGCAGCAAGCTTCTTAATCAATTTTGAGGCGAAAATTTCGCTGCTAAGAGTTCAAACTTCAAAGAGTTTACAATTTCAGACTCTACCAAACTCCTCCGACAAATTTGGCTCTAAACACTTGAAATTTTAGATATAGGTTATCTCGACATGAGTTAAACTTTTTAATATATATATAGATATATATATATATATATATATTAACGTTTTGTATTTATTGCGAGATTTCTTCTAGATGAAATCGTAAAATTTTTTAAGACTTTGTAAAAAAATAGACTTTAATTTACACACACACACACACACACACACACACATAATTTTCCACGTATGGCCCAGTGCGTAGCCATGACGAGGGGACCTTTTTATCCTGGGCGTCGTCCTGCCAATGTTTACTTTTTTTTAATTTTCTTGTTCATATATGTTTTTTTGGGGAACATTTGGTTTGGGTTTACTTCGTGAAAGAAGCATCTTCATATTTGTATATCAATCCATGTCCCTTTACAGAGACACTCTGAGATACACTAATATATATATATATATATATATATATATATATATATATATATATATATATATATATATATTAAGTAATGTGATTGATAATTTAAAATTTAAAAATCAAATTATAATTACATTAAAAATCCGTTTCATAAGAAGGAACAACAACAAAATCAATTATCTGTACGATCGTTTCGGAAAACAATGCTTTTTATTGTGGTAGACATCAAGTTACGGACAATAATTATTACATATAGCTTTTAATAAGCAAGGTCTCCTCGTCAGCAAATTTTGAAGGGTTTTTATTAAATTTAAAAGACACCATAAATAAACCTAGCATTAAAAGTAAGGCAGATGTATCTTTTAATTTTTCGCCTTTTAAAATAAAAAGCTATACAAAACATCTAAATGAGTATTTTAACCATAGTTCCTCATTTCAAAAGGCGAAAAATTAAAAGATACATCTGCCTTACTTTTAATGCTAGGTTTATTTATGGTGTCTTTTAAATTTAATAAAAACCCTTCAAAATTTGCTGACGAGGAGACCTTGCTTATTAAAAAACTATGTGTAATAATTATTGTCCGTAACTTGATGTCTACCACAATAAAAACACTGTTTTCCGAAACGATCGTACAGATAATTGATTTTGTTGTTGTTCCTTCTTATGAAACGGATTTTTAATTTAATTAAAATTTGATTTTTAAATTTTAAATTATCAATCACATTACTTAAAATTGAATTAGCTCTAGGATATTTACCTATCGAGCTTATTATATATCTAAATTACAACGAGCACTTTCTCTTTCCTGTATTTTAATTAAACTAGTAATTTCACTGTTACATTGAAATACACTCAGCTCTTTAGACTATTGTTCTAATCTCCTTTAAATTATATATACATATATATATATATATATATATATATATATATATATATATATATATATATATATAGGGGGTGTATATACGGCATAATTATGTTGACACATCAGTTCCCGTTAGATCACCTAAGTTAAGCAACATTGAGCCTGGTAAGTAGTAAAATGGGTGACAATTTGGGAGTCCATGTGTATGTGTTTTCCAGATATCAACATTGTTTCCAGTCGTTCTCCGACCTCTCTTTGCCACTGGATCCAAGCAATGTTGATTCAGGAGAGGTGTGGTTAGAAATTGCGCAAAATTTGGCTATCAATTACACGTGCAGTCAGCTGCCCTTACAGAGGTATCGATTGTCTATGGAGACATGAGGGAAACATCGAACGGATCGATATATATATATATATATATATATATATATATATATATATATATATATATATATATATACTTAATTTACTCACATAAAATTAATATACGAAAGTATAGATTTATGCGTAAACTTACTTTGTTTACTTCAAAAGTGCTCAATACGTAGGTAGAGCTAGTTAGTAATTTATAAAAATATATATGGCGACTAAGCTACACTAAATATTCCGCGTTTCATCCACTCTAGGACTCTTTAGGCTTATGCGCGAATTCTGTGGTTGTTTATCGATCACACATATATGTATGTATATATATATATATATGCATATATATACATATATGTATGTACACATATATATTAATATATAAACTAACAATAAAAAAAACACTAACCTAGTTTTAAAACAGATCCTTTGTCCGATAAATTCATGCCCATTGGCTGATAGGAAGGGCGCGGTGGATACTAGAAAGCTGATTGGCTAACTAAAATCTCAATAGAAGAGGAGCATATAAAAACGGTAAACAACCACAGAATTCGCGCATAAGCCTGAAGAGTCCCAGAGTGGATGAAACGCGGAATATACAATGTAGCTTAGTCGCCATATATATTTTATAAATTTATGTATATATATATATATATATATATATATATATATATATATATATATGTGTGTGTGTGTGTGTGTGTGTGTGTGTGTGTGTGTGTGTTTGGTTTGGCGATGCGTTTTGAATTAATTTAATTATTTATACGAAAGTGCATTTTTACCTAAATGCGAGTTGGGAATAATTTTCCCTTTTACCAATTTAATACTCCCAAATGGGTAGCGGCATACATATTGTTTTTAAAATATAATTATCTACTGACACGTGTTTCATCGTCTACAACTTATTAGTATATATATATATATATATATATATATATATATATATATGTTTATATATCAGGTCAGGTCATATGCTACTGGTACCATGTAACCCAGTACTACCTGCCTCATGATCGGGTCACCGGCGACTAAACTGGTTCCCCCACCAGACTTGTTTGGTGAGGAGGGTGGCTAGTTTCCCTGAAGGATTAAAAACAATACCTTCCAAAGGGCGAATGAAGTCTTTTTCTGGGTCAACGGCCAACTAGCACCGTGTATATTTGTGTGTGTGTGTGTGTGTGTGTGTGTGTGTGTGTGTGTGTGTGTGTGTGTATATGTGTATTGGGATAGAGAGGGCTCCCGTAAGCCGTGGTGAAGGCAACTTTTCTAGGAGAATCAAATCTCTGATTTTAAAAAAACATAAAGCGGAAGACCAGTACCCGCATTAAGATGGTCTGCATTTTAATTTGTTGCTGGCTATCTTGCTCTTGCTTGTTGCTGGATCTCAACATTTTGAACCGAGAGAGAGACTTAGCTGTTGTACAAAGCTAAGACTCTGTAACATCATATTTGTATAGATACTCCTTCAGACATTTGGGCTCATGGATTTTAAATGTCTGAGGGAGTGGCACGACGTTGCAATCATCATATATATATCCATATAAAGAGAAAGAGAGAGAGAGGATTTATATAAAACGCTTAAGCATCGCGGAAGATATTGTTGGAAAATTTCAATAGAATCTTCTCTGTTATGAACCTTTGCAATGCTATTTTATTCATTAGGTTGTCTGTTTCCTCGTTGCCTTGAAGCGTTTTCTAAACTCTAAGTCTCCTTTCGTCACCAATTTTAATATTCTTTTACAAATAACGCGGACTGATAAGTGACACCTACGCATTTCTCTGGGCGTAAAACAAAATATTTTTTTCCTAGACGCAAAACAAAGTAAATATAATAGGAATCATACTCTATTGTCTATTTCTTTGGAAAGTCTTTAACTGCACGCTGTCAAATCTTGTTTGACGTCGAAAATTAATTAAATATAAAATTCTCTCCTAAGTACCGAACAAAAGAAGAACGGAAAACTAGGATAATTTAATTAATTATTTTTTTTTATTTTTTTAGGAGAAACACAAAAAGAAAATTGTGTTATGTAACCTCTGTTATTGTGGAGTTTGTTCATCATCGTCATATCGTGTGAGTGCTAAACTTCTATTGTTGCCTGCGTTTTACTAATATATTTCTTGTTAGAGTTTTTTATATAACAAGACATCGGATACTAATAGGAGGGCCCACGTGTTGCCAACATCTAAAGTAAAAGTAATTCTATGGAACCGATTGGAACCAAGGCGTTCAATCCGTGTCGTTAACCAGTAAAAAATCGTCATCTCCTATTGAGCATGTTAAAACCATAAATATTCATGGGATGTGTATTAGAGTTTATTAAATACTAGTTGTCTGGGTGCCCGGCCTTGCCCAGATGTTAGGAGGTGTGTGTAAGCAAAAAAAAAAAAAAAAAAGCGTAATAGGTAGGCAGGTTCGAACACGTGACGCAAAGACGGGAAAAAAGTGAGAGAAAATCTGATGTCTTACCGCTACTCCATGGCGCGACCGGAAGTTGAAAACGTTAAAATTAGACAAATTCAATCCAACCGATACTATGACTTGCAAAAATAGCTTGCAAAAAAATCCACCCGTTCCTTGTAGAAAACCTCCCACTTATTGTCGTCAGAGACATCAAACTTCAAAATGATAGGAATCTCGTGAAAATCCGTCGCCTCTCTCGAAAGTTGTAGGCATACATACATACATACATACATACATACATACATACATTTAAACAGACATTTAAACAGACAGGTGACGTTTATATTATAGATTACTTAACGTGATATTACTATAGGAAATGTATTTGTAAATAAAAAAAGTGAAACTTGGGGGGGGGAAACCTCTAAAAAAATTAGCATAAACGATATGCTGTGTGATTCTTATTTCGAAATTTTCTAGGTGAGGATTGATAATTTGTATTATTCGGATTACTGTTCTTGTCGTGAGCGATATTCTTACAATGTTACGGTCGATCTATATTCAGCAGAGTGTCACTTGGAATTGACAGTCTGCTGGATGCTGAAGGTTCAATTTTCAGTAGGCACAAAAAAGACAATTTCGAATAAAGACTCCTACTCGGTCATAACCAACGGATCAACTGCGTTTGTAATTTTGCTCGGGAACACACGCTGTTGCGTCAGTTTACGTCGAAAACGAGACCAAGGATAGGAAAGAATTCAACTCGTTTTTTTTTGTTTTTTGTTTTTTTACACAATGGTCACCAATTATCAAGGCCCGGAAGCCACTCAGGGTTAAGGGTTATTGCAAGTACATTATGTTAGTGTGGAAATTTGATGAAGTGTTTACTTAAGGGGCGGTTCATTAGGAATTTGTTAACGTGGGACTTGAAGACATTCAAGTTGTAGTCAGGTGGGAAGCAGGCAGACGGAACAGCGTTCCACAGGCGTGCAGTTCTAAGAAAGAAGCTTTGTTCATGGAATCCACGTTTTGATTTAGGCACAGATATAGAGTGGGGGAAATTTTTCACAGTGGATTCAGCTAGACGGGTGTTTTTCGTGAAAGATTGGCGAGGGGGGACCAGAGATTGGAGTTCAGACGAGCACCTGCCATGGAAATAACGATAAAACAAGGATAGGCTCGCAACCTCTCTTCTGTGGGAGAGAGGTTGCAGGGTAGAGAAAAGGGCATCCCCCACTAAGTCACGAAGTCTATTTTGTACTCTGTCAAGGCAGGATAGGCTGTTTTTAGCAGCTCCTGCCCAGATATGGCAGCAGTATTCCATCCTTGTTATTTTTTTGTAGCAACGATATTTATTTCCAAGATCACAGTGTAGTATCTGTTCTGATGCTACACTTAACCATTTCGATCCTCGCTCCGTGGAGGAGAAATCCGTCATGACTGAGACAATCTTTAGTTTTGTTCCTATCCAGAGTGCCCATTTTGAGGTGGTTGGATTTTCCCACATTAAAAATTGGCCTTGTGTCTTACTCTGCCCTTGTGGGGGGGGGCAAGTAAATAGGAACAATATTTCATCATCCACGATATGTAGGTTTTCCACGCCTTTCACGAGATCCTGAACGTGATCTAGTTTTGTGCACCGCATCTTTCTCGTGATCGTTCGCTTTCTCTTTTTGATATTTTTTTCTTTACCGGTGACGTCATTTTGCATGCACTTACTTTCCGCATGCTACCCTCATAAATTAAATAAATGCTTATGTTATTTTCAAAATTCCTTGCAGATTCCCGAGTTCAGCAAAAAAAGATTCCCAAGCCCAACAAGATACACATAAGGTAAGTCGAAACGTTTTGTGAATTATAGAAGTCACTCTCTTCTACGAATAACTAATCGAATATCTTATTTTTACAATTTGCTTATCTTTATTTGATAGTGTTTTACTTTATTTGTGACATTTAAGCGAGCTGAGATGTTACATGATTAGGGATGTGACAACAACATATTATTTTCATTGTGTTGACTCTCGAGTATATATCCGACACAGTTAGACACAGTTAATCAACCGAGAACCACATCAGTCTATATAAAAGCATATAAGATATCAACGGATACACACTGGAGAGTCAAAACAATGAAAAGAATATGGTGTTGTCCCAGCCCTATACATTATATATGATCTTATGAGTGGGAGGCATTCGTTTGGATTATTCCTAAGTAAAGACGTCCATTACAGAAAAAAATATTTGAATATTATTAACGCGTACATAAGTGGCTTTTGCGAGAGGAAGCCATTAGGCATAATCTCTAATCGCAGCGAAAATTTTAAATCAATTTTACTTCATTCAAAATATCATTTAAATTCAAAATTCCCCTTCAAAAGTTTACTGGTAAAAGTAGTAAAAAATATAATCTTCACTTATATATAACATATATCTTCACTTATATATAAAAGCTATTTTGTCTGTGTGTGTGCTTATGTATGTGATTATGTATGTGTTTGTGAGTTCGTTCCAATATGAACTCCGAAACTGCTGGGCGTGTTTTTATGAAATTTAACACAAATATACCGCATGTGTCTGTGAGTGTTTGTATATATGTTTTGCATCGGAATGCATCTGATAAGTATCGAAACTCGTTAATCGACAATCGAAAAATTCGATTAAAGAACGAACATACCAACTTTGAACCATATTAACACAGTGAAACGTCTAAAATCACAGTTACATTTAAGAAATTCTATCATCACACAAGCAGAAAAGCCCTGTTTATAAAGTCAACAGTAAGTTCTTTGATAGGACAGGGACGCATTCGAAATGAATGTATTTGTTTAGAACACGACGGAACGGTGATTCTTGACTTTTGCATTTTAAACTTTGATTCAAGCCAATTTATATGAAAATATTTGTTTATAAAATCAACAGTACGATCTCTGGAAAGAAAGGGGGGCCGTTTTAAATAAATGTTTCTGTATAGCGCAAAATTGAGCCATGATACTTTACTTTTGAATTTTAACTTTAATTCAAGCCATAATATAAATAGTCTCAAAATGAACAGATTCTCTACAGTGCAACATAAACTACAATGCAATTAAGACTTGGCCACTGCAGGGGAGCATGTAAAGTTTTCGGTGCACTGCAGTGGGTCTCCAACTACAGCAGGCAATAAATCGTTTGGATTAAAAAATTAGAAATTTCACTGATATCGATGACAATAAAACTGTGGTGTAGAGAATTTGTTGATCTTATTCAATCCCAAGCAACGTTGGGTCTCTCTGCTAGTAATCAATATTGCAGGAGATATGAGTATTGATGCTTCGGAATCATTATTAATTTTTCCTTGCTGGCTTTTTATGTATTAGAGAGTCTCCGGTTATCAAATCATAAATGCCCTTTGAGGATAAGGATTTATGAATTTGTCAGGCGGATGGCGAGACAACACCGTGATGATTGTTAACGAAAGTCTAAACAAAGAAGAATACAGAATATAAAAATGGACGGCTCAACTAGAGCTTGTAAACTTTAGACTTGAAACCCGTAATGTTGTTGTAAGCTGTGAAACAGATCTCATGGCATTGCGTCCAGAGACGGACAGTTCTTTAGAAGAAACTTTATAAACTAATGTAAGTGGCGCATTGCCGGTTAACGCTGTTCACATCAATGGTCTACCGTGTACAGCTCTAGTGGATACTGGATGCACACAGTCACTGATCCGCAAATCGTGTCGCAAGGAATGGACAAGGAAAGTGGCCCCGGTACTCACAGCAGATGGAAACACAAATTGCTGTGGAATAGGAATGGTGCAAGTGAACCTTGGTGTAACGCGGAGCATTAGCATAGAAGTATTAGTTGTGGATGGATGCTGGGATTTGATTTATTGCTTGGACTGGACGCAATCAAGTGACTGGGAGGAGTAGCTGTGTCTAGTGAAGGTGAGGTGACCTTCTCACATTTCAGCAAGACCAATCACTATCACCAAGCCTGATTTCTCCTCAGAGTATGAACAGAACACTCAGAAGTGGACCACATGGACTGGCGACCAACCTCCACTTACGTTGAGGAATAGACTTGCAGAGTATCGAGCCCTAACATCAGTTCGTGAGGAATATGATCGCGAACTGCAGATGTGGATGAATAATGGTTGGCTACTGCCATATCCTGAGGATGGACTTGGACCCCCAAAGGTCTAATTCCCCTCATGACTGTTGTGCAGGAGAACAAACAGGAAGTGCGGCCCGTTATGGATTACCGGGAACTAAATAAGAATGTGGACGTTCATACGGCCAACGCAGATGCTTGCTTACGAAAATTGAGGGAATGGCGACAACAGGGTCCAAACGTTGCAGTGTTGGATCTACATCGAACCTATTTGACAAATCTATGTGGCCGTTCCAAACAGTGGAGATCAAGGGACAGCAATATTGTCTTACCCGCTCCGGATTTGGGCTTAGTGTTGCCCTTTAATAATGCGTGTCATGGAAAATACCATCCTCAGCTTGGATAAGACTATAAAAGCGGCTACGTCTTCGTATATTGACATTTTTCTGAATAAAAGTATTTGTTCTGCGACCTGTGTCAAGGAACATTTGGAGAAGTTTGGTCTGGAAAGCAAGACACCAGGACAGCTGAAACTGGGTTCGAGCGTATTGGAATTACATGACCAGGAGGAGCACTGAAAATTGTTATGGCAACGCAGAAGCAACCTTCGAGTAGTACCTGATAAACTTACTCACCGTATTGTATTTTCAGTGTGTGGGAAACTAACTTGTCATTTCCGAGGGTGTGACTGGTTACGCATCGCCACAGCGTTTGTAAAACGAAGAGCAAATATGATGACGACAGGCTGGGATGATCAAGTGCGAGACCCTATTCTAGCACGGACGATCGAAGACATTTGTTTGAGAGCAGACCAGGACGATCCAGTGAAAGGTAACTGGTGTGTCTGTAGAGAAGATGTTACAGTGTGGATGGACGCTGCTTCCATTGCTACAGGCGTGGTTGTGGAAAGCAATAGTTCCATAGCAGAAGACGTAAGCTGGCTCCGAACAGTGCATGAAGACAAACACATAAATTTAGCTGAGCTTGATGCTGTGCTGCAAGGCGTCAACATTGCATTACTGTGGAAAACCAAAACACTACATTTACGAATGGACTCTGCCTGTGTGTATCGTTGGATAACTGAACCTTGTCCGGACAGACCAGAGTGCACACCACAGTAGCCTCGGAAATGTTAATTAGCCTGTCCACGTTCCGAGATTTGGCCTCGGAATATGCACTAACAATCCATGTAGGGCTCGTTTAGTCTCACGATAACAGAGCTGACCAACTTACTCGAGTAGCACAGTGGTGGTTAAATGAGATCGGTAAAACGACAGAACCCAGAAAACTTGTACGTGCTGTGGCCTCTGCACATGAACACGTGTCTCAGATACAGACAATTCATCGATCTAGTGGACATCCCGGTGTGAAAACGACATGGTACTTTATTAAGTAACAAATCAACTAATAACTGAAACTGAAGTGCAGTGTGTGGTTGGGGATTGTAAAGAATGCCAGTCCATAGATCTAGCCTCCGTGCATTGGAACCAGGTAGGCTTGTAGTCCCGGAAACCTTGAGCAGGGTTACTATGGATATAACCCATTTCGGCACTCAGTTGTACTTGACGTTGATAGACTGTGGCCTTAGCCGTTGTGCCATTTGGAGGCAGTTTGCACGGACAGGATTCTGCTAGCGTCATTAAGTAGTTGCAAAGTATATTTTGTGAAAGGGGGCCGCTGACCGAAATGCTTAAGATAATGGCGCGACATTTTGCGGAAATACATTTGCTGACTTTACACAGATTTACATTCGATTTCGGTGCGCCCACGTATCACCGAAAACGGAATAATTGAGAGGTCTCATCTCACAATAAAGAGCATTGCGGCAAGAACAAAGTGCACAATCTTAGAAGCAGTGTCAACAAAGTGCACAATCTTAGAAGCACAACGTCACATTCAAGGACGACAAGACGGCCATGGCAGCACCTGCGAATGTGCTATACAATTATAAGATCCGTGTCAAGGGTATGGATAAAGTTATGATGCCCGACACCACAGTTGCTAAACCATACAAGGAGGGAGATGCGGCCTGGGTAAAGAATCCACGGGGAAGATGCACGATGCAGTTCGGCACAGGAACAATGACACAAATAAATAGCCAACACTCGAGCTCAATTGATGGAACACCACGCTACATAAAGGATGTGCGCCCAGCGTGCCTACGTGATTGCGTAATCAGTGACGAACTCACCTCATCAGTTGACGAAGCCCCACTGCTGCATGAAAAACCAGATGAATACAGCTCCTCAGAAGATGACGCACCCAATGATCCAGGGAGAGTTTAATGATGCGGTAGACGCAGGCACCACTGAGGAAGCTCGTGAGCCTTTACCCTTATGCCGAAGTGCGAGGTGGAAACGACCTGCCCAGCATTGTCATTTGTGTGACCTCGAGATCAGGGAGGAGTGTCCCGAGCATGCGCGAAAGCGCACAAGCGTATGAGTCGAGCCTACCTGCGGTGAAGACGAACCCGAGACCTTTCGATTATAAAGAAAGTCCACTAATGAACTACACCCATCTTACCCCAAACTGACCATTTGGTTTCGCCCAACGACTACGAAACGAACACGCCGATACTTGATTTGCAGGTTTTCGGAATACACTTCTTTAATAACGTGTCTCGTGTTATTGGATTTTTGTTCGTGGCGTGGCATGTCGATTCGGCGGTGGTATTCAGAATTGTGTGGACCAATTTGTCAAGGACCGTACCGTCACATAGGCTCCTATATGGTTGACTATTTGAAAAAATGATTACATATAATGATAGAAGATGTATCTAGACACAGGAATGGGTATGTTTGATCTGGCAGAACAGCGGTTCATTAAAATTGTGGGGACTGCGTTCTCGCCTGGTCCAAAAATGTAGGGAAATAAAAAATTTTAAAATTAAAAAAAAATGTTTTTGATATAGATGTACATAAGAATACTTTCACGAGTATGTTTTAACTTTAATAGGGGTGGTATAATAACATTGTGGGGTCTGCGTTCGCGCCTGGCCTCAATAGAATGGAAATAGGCACACACTTTAATAAAGACTTTTCATATCTATCTGCTTAAGTATACTTTGATGATTATGTTTCAGTTTGAAGAAATATGGTATAATAAAATTATGGGGTGTTCGTTCGCACCTGACCTCCATAGAATGGAAATATGTTACAAAGTTTAACAAGGTTTTTTAATATAGATCCACAGAATATTGTGATAAGTGTTTCAGTGAGAACAGGTATGGTATAATAAATCATGGGGTTTATCTATTTTATATTTACTTTCATCATATTTTGTTTTGGTTTTGATACCCCCAAATTCAACCCAAGTTTGCAAGCCTTCCTTTTCATAACCTATCATACTTTCATAAATCAGAGTCCATTTTCTGTAGGCTGTTTTTGAACCCAGTCAACGACAGGTACTTTTGCTAGTATATATATATATATATATATATATATATATATATATATATTATTCTGACGCTCTCTCCCGTGTGTAGCAACATTTTCAGATTTAAAAAAAAACAATTGTTTTCAACTGAATTTTTTTCGTCAATTTTTATGTTACAACGGTAGCTTCCAAATTATACAATCGAAATTACCTAAATATTACTGAATTATCAAACAAACAACTTTAATCGTGTTAGCAAGTGAGAAATATTCCGTCCTCTTGTGTTAACCCAAAACGGAATATTATCTCCCTTTGATTTCTTCTGTGTTTTACGATCGTTTACATCAAATTCTTTTTTTTTTCTTTAATATATAATTTTCTACCTCATCGATTTTCATAATTGTTTGATATAATAATCTGAAAAATACAAAGAATACGTATATGATATGTTTTTCAGTATTATGATTTTCGAAATTTCGTCCTAATAGTGTAGAAGCGCCAGATCCTATTTCATTTCAGGGAGAAACGAAAATTGTTTACAGTAACAGTTGCTAGACGAGTTTTTTATTATTATTATTGTGCATGGTTTATTGGGAGAATATACAAAATTGGAGATCAGTCGAGCACCAATCATAGATAATAACGATGACGATAAACTAGAGAAATTATGTGTATGTGTTGTGTCAGAGTGCCTATTCTTATGACTGTGTGTATGCGTGAGGTAAGAATTGTATTACTTAACGACATATTATTTAACGAGAAAGAGATGAGTATTGGCTGAAGAGACCTTGATATGGATATTTAAAACGGTCCTTATTATTGGGCTTGAAACCGACGGTACCAATGATTTATCTCATCTAACAACTTTCTGTACACAAAATACAAAATATACATACGCTCTTATTTTTCGGGGTTTCCTTTTAATTTAGCACTCTGCTGGATTTCTTTTTCTAAAAAAACGAACTATATATATATATATATATATATATATATATATATATACATACACACACATATATATATATATGTGTGTGTGTGTGTGTGTGTGTATATATATATATATTATTCATAGTATTCCGAATTTTATTGGGTTTATAAAATTGATAATTCAATAACCGTTCATCTCCCAATAAATTGTAAGTAAGAATGAGATGACTTAAATTGTATGCTTCAAAATTACCATATTTTGTAATTGAGCATTCATATATTGTTTTAACAAAATCAAGACATCAAGGAATGGATTGATAGCAACAAATAGTGTATTTCACTGTTCGTTACAATTCTTTCAAGACCATTCGGACAAATTCAAACTTTATATCGTTCGAAAATTCTCACAAGAACAACCTATCATCAAACGTTTGGAAAAAAAAACACTTTTACAATGAACAATATAGAATCCATTTCCCTTTTAATGAAAAATATGAGAAAATATTTTCCATTGTTTTTTTTTATTTAGTCGAATGGTCTTGAAACAATTGTAACGAACGATGAAATATACTATTTGTTGCTATCAAACCATTCTTTGATGTCTTGATTTTGTTAAAACAATATATATATATATATATATATATACATATATATATATAGAGAGAGAGAGAGAAAGAGAGAGAGAAAAAGAGAGAGGCACAGAGAGAGAGAGATACACACGCACACCCACAAAAGTTTTCCTCACAACTATTCGATGTCTTCGTTCAGTCTCGAAAGACAACAGAAAAGGCCCTGAAAGAGCAGGTTCGCGTGTAATTGTGTGGCAAGATTAGCATAATCTCCAACCACAGCACTCCTGAATCGACACTGCTTAAGTCCAGTGGCAAGGAGAATCAAGGACGACAGGAAACAATGGCGAGATAAGCGGAGAGAAAATACAGCACGTTGAAGTCCCAAATGGGCACTCATATTGTACTAGCCAGGCTCATCGTTGCTTAACTACGGTGATATGATGGGAACCGGTGTTAATAACGTGATTATGCCAAATATAAACGTGTAAACGGTACCTCCAAATGTTAACCTTTAAACGCTACCTCCTAATATATAAACGTGATTATGCCAAATAGTAACCTCTTAACTGCGCCTTCAAACATTAACCTCTAAACGGTACCTCCAAATGGGATAAACGGTACATCCAAGCACATAAATGTGATCATGCCAATATAAAAATCTTACCCGTACATCCAAATATTAACTTCTAAACGGTACCTCCAAATCTAATAAACGGTACCTCCTAATACAGGGTGACCAAAAAACCCCGGGCCCCAGCTCTAATTAGGGATCCGTTTCTTAGTGTTTTGTCCGAATGAAATGAAACACTAGGGACTTTGTCCTTTTTTTCTCCGTTTTACAGCATATGTTCTAGATGGCCTCCATTTAGCTTTTGTTTGTTTTTGTTTTTTTGTTTTTTTTGGGGGGGTCACCCTGTACAATATACGGTACTTCCAAATACTTAAACGTAATTTATGCCAAATATTAACCTCTAAAAGGTACATCCAACTACATTTGAAAAAAAAAAACTGTTACTGAGAATAGCATCATGCTTGTTTCTTAGTTTATTGATTGGACCCTACATTTCCATTCTTCTCCGATTATCGCAGTAAGAGTTTAATATAAAAGAGTCTCGTATAATTTTCAGTTTGATTTTCATTCTTACGTTAAAGTCATTCTCGAGGTTCAGTACTATTCGTCGATGGCCGCCTACATATTTGCCATCGATATCAGCTGCCTGTACGCTGACCGGTCATGGAGTTTCAATTGCAGACAAACCTAAGTGGCTTTATTAGAGAATGTGCAATATCCGGTGTAACAATGCATTAGCCGAGTAATTAGCGATCGCACGAACTATATACTTAAATGCTGCCTCGGATCAAGGGCAACCAAGCAAAATAACAATGCCATGCAATGCCAATGGTGTAATATTCTGTAAACTGCGTGCGGCATTAGTGATAGGAAATCTTATACAAACATAACAAAGGAATCAACACTGTATCTAATTTTGGATTTTGAAAAAAAATATTCGAAAGACTAACTGAACTAATATTATACGAATGTTTCTTAAAATTAGCACTTTCTTTACACTTTCTAGATGTTCCTGATTTAAAATTAGTAAATGAGTACTTGAGTATTTCCTGTTCCTTAATTATAGGTTTCAAGTGTGAATACATGGATCGGTTGTAGATACAAACTAACGGCCCTAAGGTTTATCTGGGAATCTAAATAATATTCGATTGTTTATAATCTCAATCTAGCACTTAAACTCCTGTTTTTTTTTAAACCCATACGAAATTAAAAATATTTTTTTCTTTTTAATTTATTTTGGCTTTGGTTATCTGACGAAATCGACAGGATAATGTATTGTCTTGTCTATTGAAACACTTTGTAATTATTTACGTAAAACACACACACACACACATATATATATATATGTGTATATGTACATATATATGTATATATATGTGTGTATATGTATATATATATATATATATATATATATATATATATATATATATATATATATATATATATATATATACAAGCATTTCAGCCCGGCGTTGCCCGAGTGTTTAGAGGTGTATGTTGGGCAAAAAAAATCGGTTAATTTTTTTATAATTTGACCCCTATTATGACCCCTTAATATTTATTGTTTTGGGCTCAAAACAAGTTATCAAGTTAGAGCCATGTCCAAGGAACCTATATCTAAAATTTCAAGTGTTTAGACCAAAAATTGTCGGAGGAGTTTGGTAGAACTCTCAAAGGTCAAATCATTGAACTTTGTTCCTGTTAACAGCCAAATTTCTGGCTGAAAACCGTCACATAGATTTTCCCAAATCTCAGTACCCTGTATGTTAAATTGCAAGTCTGTAGAGTTAAAATGAGCAGAGTTATTGCGTAGGGAAATGTACACACACACACACACACACACACACACACAGACGTGTTCACTTTTATAGATATACTATCAGGGGTGCCCGGCGTTGCCCAGGTGTTTGGAGGTGTATGAAAAAAAAACGGTCAATTTTTTTTTAAACTTTGACCCCTTAACCGCCAAATTTCTGTACGAAAACCAATCACAAAGATTTTCTCAAATCTAAGTACAATGTATATTAAATTCGAGTCTGTAGACTAAAATTTGACAGAATTATTAAAATGTACACAGACAGACAGACAGACAGACACGTTCACTTATATATATATATATGTATATATATATATATATATATATATATATATATAAATATATATATACGTATCGCTGCTTTTTTTCAGTCTCAAGAGACAATGGGCACACTTGTCAGGGTAGCTGCGCGTGTAATTGTGAAGCAATGGTTGCGCATTCTCCACCATACCTCTATTAAGCTAGGAGATGCCCAATACTGATCAGAAACAATGCCAATATAAGTGCAGAGCACATACAGCATCTGGAAAACTCACGGCACCTAGAATACAGCCTGATTGCGTTGACACCGAGTTTCTCGTCAGATCACCGAAGGTAAGCAACGTTGAGCCTGGTCAGTACTAAAATGAGTGACCATGTACATATAATCATACAGTGATATATTTTTTTATTCATGCAAACATTATTTTGTTCAACAGTTTACGTTTAAACATACTATATTTAGTTTTAAGAACATTTATATAAATGCAGTAAGAATTCTTTAGGGTTTGTGATGTACATGCCAACTTCACCTTTATATATATATATATATATATATATATATATATATATATATATACATACATATATATATACATACATACATACATATATATATACATACATATATATATACATGCATATATATACATGCATATATATATATATATTAAGGGAATTAGCATAAGAGTCTAAAGAGCGGAGTTTATTTTATGTATTAGTAAATGAATTAATACAATTAAAATGAAACAGTGCTCGTTGTAATGTAGATATATAAGAATCTCAATAGGCATGGATATCCTAGAGCTATTTTAATATGGAGATAAATGATTCATAATTTATTATTAAAAATATGTTTCAAAAATAAGGACAAACAATATCAATAAATTGTACGATCGTTTCGGAAACGATGTTTTTATTAAGATAAACAATACGTCTTGAACAATAATTTTATCATTTGATTTCATAAAACTGTCTCCTCATCAGCAAAAAGAGTGGGTGGAGGTTTAAACACACCAAAAATCAAACTAGCATTTTTTAAGTAAGGCAGATATATCTGGAAAATATTTAAAATATAAAGTAAAACAGTTACTTATTTACATGTTGATAAACAAAGTAAAATAAAATGAAATAAAATTTAATTATAAATCACGAATCATTTTACTCAATATATATATATATATATATTGTCAGATCATGTCATATGCTACTGGTACCATGTAAACCAGTACTACCTGCCTCATGGTCGGGTCACCGGCGACTAAACTGGTTCCCCCACCAGACTTCTTCGGTGAGGAGGGCGGCCAGTCTCCCTGAAGGATTAAAAACAAGACCTTCCAAAGGGCGAATGAACTCTTTTTCTGGGTCAACGGCCAACTAGCACCATGTATATTTGTGTGTGTGTGTGTGTGTGTGTGTGTGTATGTGTATTGGGGTAGAGAGGGCTCCCGTAAGCGGTGGTGAAGGCAACCTTTCTAGGAGAAGCAAATCTCTGATTAAAAAAAACATAAAGCGGAAGACCAGTACCCGCATTAAGCTAGTCTGCAGTTTAATTTGTTGCTGGCTATCTTGCTCTTGCTTGTTGCTGGATCTCAACATTTTGAACCGAGAGAGAGAGAGACTTAGCTGTCGTACAAAGCTAAGACTCTGTAACATCATATTTGTATAGATACTCCCTCAGACATTTAAGCTCATGGATTTTAAATGTCTGAGGGAATGGCACTTGTCTGACAAGACGTTTCAATCATATATATATATATATATACTTGATTCCTCCGGCCTTGGCAGACGTGTTTTAAATATTCTCTCCAGTGCTTTTTCTGTGCACATTTGAACTTTTCTTTTAATGATTTTGAACTCATTCCATTTGTGATTTTTTTTCCAAGGAATTCTGTCTTTTGGATCATTTTGGACCATTTGGAACTTACCTGTTGGATTGGAAATTTTTAATTCTACCGTGTTTGGATTTTACCATTCTTGGATTTTTTACCCTTCACCGGACTATCCATTCATGTGAAATCTTTTTATCATTTTTTCTTTTACTTCCTATTCCCCTTACCTCATTCTTTTTTTTAACCAAGTAAGATCTGTGACCTACTTGTAGTTTCACTAAATACTTTTACATGCAAAATCCGATCCCGCATTTTGCTAATTCCCGCCCTCAGATGAAAAGGAGTGTATTTCTACAAAATTCCGATGATTAAGGACTATCCACTTATCTTGTGCTTCCTTTTTAGAATTAAATATGTTTTTAACTCTTTTTCAAGATGTCTTTTAACATGTTTTATTAATCATTTGTTCATATTATAAGCTCTATTTCCTTTTCGGTTTTATTGAGCTTTTACATCTGGTTGAGATTACTTTACTTGTAAATATTAACTCTTTAATATTTATAATATATTTTAAGTTTACCATTTTGATTAACTTGGTAAACTTATTGTAATTTATATATATATATATATATATATATATATATATATATATATATATAGATATATATATATATATTAATCCATTAAATATAAAAAAAAATATAGCCGGTTGACTAAGAATAGGGGCTTTATGCTAAATTTATTTTACTAAATTGTGTAATATGATTAAATTTCTATGCATTATTGCACTAAATACTAATTCCTATAAACCCATAATCATCCCGGACTTTGTACAGAACAGATACCATAATATTTAGTCGCGCCCTTTATCATTAGAAACGTGCATGCAAAATTTCAACAGAGTTAATTAAGTAGTTTCATAGAAAAAAATCAAAAGTAAATGTTATGTTGTAGAGATTAATCCTTATAAATCCCTACCAATTCTTAACTGTTCGTTGGAGGATACCATAATACTTAATTCGTTGCCACATACCATCACAAAGGTAAATACAAAATTTCATCTGGATCGGATTAGTAGTTTCCGAGGAGAGGTGGAACGAACAGAATGACGTAGTGAAATGCAATATATATATATATATATATATATATATATATATATATATATATATATACTTAGTTCTTTTTTGGTTGACTTTTTTAAAGGATATTGAGGTTAGCGTCTTCATCTTTAAGATCGGATGTTTTTTAAGAAATTACACATTTTTTATTTTGGACATAAACAAATAATATTTTTATTCATTTATTTATTTTTAAAACAGTAATCTACGTACATGCATTTTTCGGGGTCCTACCCCTCTTCAGTGTAGGTTGACTGTTATTAACAAATCAACAAAAAAAAACAAAAAACAAAAACAAAATAAAACTACGTTAATATATAAACGGTAAAAACTAAACAGTAAATCGTCTATGGAATCATAGCGTAATGGATAAGACGCTGGACTGAAATGCATAACGTTCAGAGTTCGAGTCTTAATAACAGTAAAGCTACGCTGAGGAGGGGTAGGGCCCCGAAACATGCATGTACGTAGATTACTGTTTTAAAAATAAATAAAGAAATAAAAATGTTATATATATATATATATATATATATATATATATATATATATATATATATATATACTAGCAAAAGTACCCGTCGTGTACTGGGTTCAAAAAAAATCTACATAAAATGAACTCTGATTTATGAAAGTATGATAGGTTATGAAAAGGAAGGGTTGTAAAGAGATAGCTTCGAATTTGGGGGTATCAAAACCAAAGCAAAATATGATGAAAGTAAAAATAAAATAAATAAACCCCATAATTTATTATACCATACCTGTTCACACTGAAACACTTATCACAATATTCTGTGGGTCTATATTAAAAAAAACTTGTTAAACTTTGTGACATATTTCCTATCTATGGAGAGCAGGCGCGAACGAACACCCCATAATTGTATTATACTTTAAACTGAAACATAATTATCAAAGTATACTTACGCAGATAGATATGGAAAGTCTTTATTAAAGTTTGTGCCTTATCAAAGTATTCTCATGTGCAGCTATATCAAAAACACTTCTAAACGTAGTTTTATTAATTTTTATTTTTTTTATTTATATACTTTGTGGACCAGGCGCGAACACAGACCTCACAATTTTAATGAAACACCGTTTTTCCAGATCAAACATACCCATTCCTGTGTCTCGATACATCTTCTATCATTATATGTAAACAGTTTTTTAAACTAGTCAACCATATAAGAGCCTATTCGTGACCAGACACACACACACACATTCAGCATTATATATATATATATATATATATATATACATATATATACATATGTGTGTGTGTGATAATTGCTGCATCTTTCCAGATGATCGCTGTCACATTCAGTTCTCCCAATCTTGTCGTCCATGCCATCTGAAATGACTCTGCACTCCCGCACCAGATTTGCACATCTTGAAGCAGATGTGATATATATATATATATATATATATATATATATATATATATATATATATATATATATATATTATAGAATTTTAGTTAAATATTATAAATTCAGTATTAATTTCCAATACAAACATACACAACAACGATAAGGAAAGGAGAGAATTAAATTCTATTTATGTCAATACAAGCGGGCATCTATAATATAAATTTCACCTGTCTATTTAAATGTATGTATTTATGGATGGATGTTTGCGTGTTTGTACGTCTTCCGAAAACTTTCGACAGAGGCAACGGATTTTCAGGAGATTGGTATAGTCTTAAAGCTCGAGTATTTGAACGACAATTATATAAAAATTGGCTAAAAATGTTAATTACTTCACCCTGACCTTGGCGCTTTTTTACAAGGGGGCGTCGCTTTTTTCACCGATTCGATTGCTTAGCCTTAATTTAAACCTTCGTCACTTCGGGTTCGGCGATAGACGCAACGGCAAAGACGTCACGTTTTTTTGTTTTTTGTTTTTTTTTTTCACGTTTTTTCCCTTCGCAGTATGAGTTTTAGCCTGCCTTCCTGCTACCTTATTTTTCCGGGGTTTTTTTTTCTCGACACAAACCTTCAAACACCTGGGTGCACCAGGCACCCAGGCTAGTTTAAAATAGAATAGACACTATTTTTCATGGGAATGGTAAAACCTCGTATTTGCTGCGTATTTTTTTTTCTATCAAAAATATAATTTTTAGCTCCAATCGCCACTAAAAATAACAGCTTTATCAAAACATATTTGTTTATTTAATATATTTCTCATTTCGTGGAATTTCCTACGCGTCCTGCTAGTATATATCAATCTAATATATTATATGTGCCAATGTGTAATTTAGTGTAATAGCGCAAAAACTATATTTCTTAATTACCTGTGAAATTTTGTTATTTCATGTTTAATTATATGAATTTACAAGAGTCTTTCAAAAATTAATAACTTCTCTTTTTTAAATAAAATGGTAGGAGAAAAATGTTGTGTCCCATAATTTATTTTTCTAGATAGTTACCACCATTCTCAATGCCTTTTTACTAATAATTTAACAGTGCATATCTGCTTCTGACGCACGTCCATGATATGGGTTGCTTTCTTAGAGTCTCAAACAGTCAATATCTCCATCAGAAACATGAAACTTTCAGGTAATCACGGCATCAGTTCAGCTATTATCAAAATGGCCGATAAAAATAGGAGTCATTTATATTGGAGCGCCATTTTTATAAGTAGATATTACGCGCAATATTTCTGATGAGTGTGACCAAAGTTATCCGTGTGCGTTTATGTAGAGGACAAAGCGTTAACAATTTTTTTTTTGCGTATGATAAGTAATAAGCGTCATTTTTTGCTTTTAACACGGATTATGTATGTGTGTTGCGTTGTTAAATGTATATATAATTTATATGATATATACACATTGATAATTCTTTTGGCACTATACTAAAAAATATCCACAAAGATGAATTTCAAAGTATAAGTTTTATTTACAACTAAGTTTCTAATTCATTAGAAGAGAGAGAGAGAGAGAAAGCCGTTAGTTATGTGAGGTTGGCTAGTGTGTGGCTTCCGACATAGGGATGCCAAGATGGTCATCACACTCGCCACTGTCAGTCTGGCCTATTCTGTCCTCTTTGTTTATTTTTGTCTTGTAGTCACAAATCAACATTTCTGGAACTGGAAATATCAAGATATTACATTCTTCTTTTGATATTTTACATTAATGCATAACTTTGCCTGTTTCCCACCTGACTACAACTTGGATGTCTTCAAGTCCAACATAAACAAATTCCTGATGAATCGCCCCTTTAAGTAAGACACTTTATCAAATCTCAAATACAAACGATTACTACGATACTATCCCATTGATTACTGTACACGCAATAACCCTTATCCTCGAGTGGTATCCGGGCCTTGATCAGTGGTGACCCCTATTTAAAAAAAAAAAATCTTCTAAGCTTGGAACAGTTCTTTGTTTTTGTTTAATTACAATTTCGTTCATTTTTATGGGACACCAAAGATGTAGATCAACTCCATATGAAATGTGCGTTTGTGTACACTTCTGCTTTCAAAAATTAATCGCCACATATATTGGGTGGCGGAACTATATTTTTTTTCGGGGGAGGGGCTCTACAAACATTCGATACAGGAAATTAGGTCGAAATATTTGTACGAATAGGATTTCGAAAAAAAATAACAATCAATTGATATGGAGCGACGTCTCGGTGGTTTTACTTTATTTTTTTATTATATAATTGTTTGTTTTTGTTTTTTTTTGGTCAGCTGGTAGGATGTTGATCTGTTAGCGTCCTTACATTGTTATCCGAGATGCTAATTCAAAACGAGTTGACGTTATTTAATTAACAATTTCGTTTGAAGTGAATATCGTCAGAGCGCATCGATTGTAAATGGCGGCAAAAACAACGCGCAGGCGTTACGCGGGGACGGAATGGCCGGACAATTAATCAACTTCCTGTCGCGGACGTCGGTAGTTCATTGCCAATTCAACTTCCGTACACTCGATTATAATTCGTCTACGTCAACAAAAAGAAAAAGAAGACGACATGTAATAACAAGCCCCGAGATTAGGCAGAAGATCTTTTAAAATAGTTTTAATAGAATGTCATATCTATGACGAACCACCAACAAAGCCGCGTGATATAATGTTAAAGTTAATGCTTGGCCACCCTGCGTTTGAGATAATGGTTAGTCTGCCTCCCAACCATGCCTAATCCCCTAGAGTGATGATTCGAACCGCCGCTGCTTTCGGGAGATTAGTCGTGTGTGATATGGATATCCTGAATGAAACAGACCTCAGTAGGAAGAAGAGGAAGATTGGCTTAAAGCGCGCAGCGGTCTATCTCTTGTTAACGCGGTTAGATATTGCCATTGATATCGGCGAAGTACGTGCCAGGAATAGGAAAGCATCGATCAAATTATTTATTCAATATTTAAAATAAATGTGTTTCCTTATAATGAGAAATACTTCATCATATGACGTAATAAAATTAAATAATGCTTATAGGTATTTAAAGTATCACAATTTTAGTATTATATTTAATCGTATTTTATGACCGGGCAATGCCCGGCAGACATATATATATATATATATATATATATATATATATATATATATATATATATATATATATATATGATTAGTTTTTTTTTTTAAAAAGAATTCCAGCAGAGTGCTCAATTAAAAGGAAAATCCAAATTTTAAGAGCGTATATATATATATATATATATATATATATATGTATATATATATATATATGTATATATATATATATATATATATATATATATATTAGTGTTGGGAAGGTTATCGGTATCAGGAATCGAAGAAGTCAGAATTTTTAGTGGTATCGGAATTGGAAAAATTTGTATTTATTTTTCGATGCCAAAACGATTCATTTAATTATCTCCTTTTTATTTGATTGTGTTAGAAACAAAATCTTATGGAGCTGGTAGCAATAAGATAATACAAATTATTTATTGATTTTAAACTACCAGTCAAACTAAC
The DNA here is from genome assembly GCF_053919585.1 of Euprymna scolopes. NCBI lineage: Eukaryota > Metazoa > Mollusca > Cephalopoda > Sepiida > Sepiolidae > Euprymna > Euprymna scolopes. Next base: position 78,421,188 of record NC_136516.1, on the reverse strand, counting down.
ATCTATAGATCACCCCCACAAGTGTATTTTCACGTTTGAACAAAATATCTGCCCACTGAACATATTTTTTTTACGGTAATCGGATGAAAATAACAACTGTATTGTAAATATTTAGAGATTTATAAAAAATCGGAATCAGAAATTTGACCCCTAAACAGCCAAATTTCTGGCCGAATCATAACCAAATCTCAGTACCCTTTATATCAAATTTCGAGTCTGTAGACTAAAAATTAAGAGAGTTATTGCATAGGAGAATGTACACAGACAGACACACAGACAGACACACAGACAGATACACTGACAGACACACAGACACACATACATGTTCACATTTATAGATATAGGTAGATAGATAACCTCTTTATAAGCACAACAGGGAAGTGGTAGTAGTTTAGCAATTATCGCATTGTAACTGATATCTATAGTAGCGGGTCGCCTGGCATTTCCCGGTCGTAATATACACTTAAATAAAATATTTTTATTAAATAATATATTTTGATTAAATAAGATATTTTTATTAATGCGGGTTACCTATTTATTAAATGACCTGTGCGCGACCACCGAGAATCGAAATAAAACGTTTAGCTTACGATTTACTTTTCGTTTGACGTTAATGCCTGAGCTATAAAGACATGTTAACTAAAAGGCTAAATATTAAAACATGAAATAATAGCTATTACGTAACGCATGCATATTCGTAATGCCGTTGTTCGACCTTCACCTGGCAAATTCTATTTTTTTTTAAATTTTCACACTTTTGTTCCGATGTCCCTCGACAAACAGCCGAATACAAAAGTTCGCATAGGTTCCAATATCCTATATATTAAGTTTCATGTCTGCAGACTAAAAACTGACAGAGGAGTTTAGTAGGCTAAATTTGTTAACAAATATATATTCGCATACATATATGTATATATATATATATATATATATATATATATATATATATATAAAGAGGTTTGTGTTCTATAACCCGTTAACGCATATATTACGCAAATATAAATCATGTAGAATATCTAGTTAACTAAAGATAGATTTTTTTTCACTCAGATCCCTCGATACAGCTTTGATAAAGCAAAGACAAAACCGGTCAGCTGACTCCTCCATTTTCTTTTTCCTCTTTTTATTCTCTTCATCCGGTTAATTTTATTTTAAACGTGGATTTTATTTTAACACTATAGTCATCATTTTCGTCTTCCCTTTCGTAATTGCATTATATATATATATATATATATATATATATATATATATATATATATTATACAAATTTTGGGGGCATTTCTATAAGTTCGAAATCTCTGCGACTATAGATCAGAATTTAACAATAGAATGTTCGTTAAGCTAAAATTGAATTGTGTAGTGGGCCATGTGACATTTGCCCGTATGGTCGCATATTTTTGTTGAAATAAGTAAGGAATCGCTTTTCTATATTAATATATCGGAAAATGATAACCCACATTTTGGCCAAGTTTGCTATAAAGTTAGTGTTTACTTTATTTTAAAGTAATATAAAAAGTCATACCTACTTTTTAGAACTATAACTTATTCATATCATTGAAATCACTCGTTTCCTGGGATTTAAACTCTTGTTTTTTGTTTTTAGCACCCTCGAAACCTACAATAGTCGTAATTTTAACGGATTTTTACTGGCTGGAAAGACACTGCACCTTTACCAATATTTCAGTCACAGTCATTTGTTTCCCCAGTTTTGCATATGAATTACAAAATATCTGATATTTCCCTAACATATCTGACGTTGATGGTCAGGAGACCAAAGCTTGATGAATAAAAGGAAGGGGAGAGTTAATTCCAAATATTTCTCATATTTTAAAATCAAATGTAAATTTCACAGTGTATAAGGTTTATTTCATACTGGAGATATTCATAATCAAAAGAGAGGAGATATAACATATCTATCTATCGATAAAATGACGGTGTATGTCTATCTATGTGTGTGTCTTCTGTGTACATTTCCCTACACAATAACTGCCAATTTTCAGTCTGCAGACTCGAAATTTGATATACAGGGTATGGGGATTTGGAAAAATCATGGTAATCCGTTTCTGGCCAGGAATTTGGCTGTAAAGGGGGTTAAAGTTCAACGATTTGATCTTTGAGAACCATACCAAACTCATCCGCTAATTCTGGATCTAAACACTGTAAATTTTAGATATAGGTTCCTTGGGCATGGATCTAACTTAATAACTCGATATGAGCCCTAAACAATAAATAGTAAGGGGGTCATAATAGGGGTCAAATTTTAAAAACATTAACCTCTGTGGTCTCTACCACATACCTCAGACAATTTCTGGTGTAAACATTTGAAATGTTTCATAAAGGGTGTTCACAGCTAGGGAAAGCTTTTTAATCGGTTTGGCTCGAAATTTTGAGCTATCAATATATAAATTTGTGTATGTATGTTTGCATGATGCGACGAATTTTAACAAGATCAGTATCGTTTTGAAGCTCGACCCTTCAGAGGACAAATACCGAATAACTGGAAAAATACATTAATATCTTCAACCTCAACTGGGCACTTTTCTACGGGGAGAGACTGCCTTTTTCACTGATATTTTCGAAAGTCATCTCTCTTTTCGATTGTCTAGCCTTAATGTAAACCTGCGTCAATTCCGGTTTGGCGGCGGTTATAACAGCAAAGATGTCACAGTTTTTCCCGTTCGTTTCCTCCTTCGCCTTACGGGTTCAAGCCTGCTTTCCTACTACCACTTTTTTGCTCAACACACACATCCAAACACCCAGGCAACGCCGGACACCCATGCTAGTGAGAAATATTTGGAATCAAGCCTTTCATTGCTGTTATTTCAGATCATTTGAAACCATAGCAGCAAGTTTAGTCTCCCCTCCAACGCCAGAGGTTTGGGGGTAATCGTCATGATCTCTGGTGCTACCAAATCAAGCTGCCTGCTTTCCTAAAATGCCCCAAACATTGATGTTTTTGCCCTTTTTCCTTTAAATCATGTTCTCTCAAAAATGTGAAAAAAAAAACGAAAACAACAATTTTACTTCACAAAACAACTAAACTAAACCCTATGAATAGATTTTTGAAAATATAAACAGACGCAAATTTCTTTAGGTTGTAATTGCTGAATTCAGCATCAAATCCCCCGAAAAAGGGTTGATATGACAACCAATCATCATGAAATTTACACAAATCCAATATACGGGTTCCAATGCTTACATTCTTGCCTTCGCACAGGAGAAGAGTCTATTAGGTTTAGAAGAAAGCCCTTGCAAAATTTTCAATTTTAAATTTATATGATGTATTTTCAAATAAGTTTTCGTTATAATACCTTCTTCTATAATGTCTTCTTTTCAGAATGTTGACTACAAGATAAAAAGAAAAAGGAAATTCGCACATTTTTTTTTACTTCACTTAAAGCTAGTAATCTCCCCCGGATGCAAGGCACTTGTACCGTTCTTGCAACTGTCGTGTGAGCATGTCAATGGCCGTCGTCACATCCTTTTCATCTCATCACTTTTCTCATTCCAGCCACTAAGGTTTTCCTTGAGATTGGCTAATAACCAAATGTCACGGGGAGCATAGTCTGGACTACATAGAGGGTGAGGAACTGTCTAGATGCCCATGTTTGGCAAATAGTCTGAAACAAGGATGGACTTGTGGGCTTATGCATTGACCTGGTGAATATGTCACTGACCGGATTTGAAGAATGTTGGCCTCCTCCGACGGATTCTCTTCCTGAACTATCTTAAAACCTCAACAGTGTGTCTTGTGTCCTGTCTGTCCAGTGGTAACCAGTGCATCTAGATCATTTCTGTTCCATCAAAAATAAGTGATCATCTTAAATTTCTGGGTGGATTTGCTCTGTTTAGCCTTCTTGGGTCTTATAGAGCCAGCATGCTCTAACTGCGAACTTTGTATCTTGGTCTCTGGGTCGTAACAGTAGATTCAGCTTTACTCACATGTCACCAGAGCATCTAGAACTGCGAAATCTGAATTGATCAGCTCGACTATCTCTCTATTTTCCTGTCAACGTCTTTCTTTCTCATCATCTTAGGACAAACATCGCGCTAATCTTCCGCATCTCTAGTTCCTCGCGAATATTGTTTGTACATTTCCCACGCTGACATAAAACCGTGCATTTATTGTCTCCATAGAAACACGACGGTATCTATCCATGCAATTCTTAATTTGGCCACTCAACTGTTATGTTCTGACTTCGTTACTCCTTCCACATCTCTTATAATCCCCCGCAGCCCTCCTCCCTTCGTTGAATCTCTTATACCACTCAAAAACTGATAGTTGATTCATTCAAGATGGTCCAAAAGCAGTCTGAAGCATTCCATACGTTTCTTTGGTATGTTTCCAAGTTTAAAATATACTTTTATTGCCAATGGGTCCTCACGTCCAGATTTCACTTTTGAAAATTCATCAGCTGTAACAACCAGGCTTTAGTAGGGGGTATTCCAATTCCTGTTGTAGTTGTTTACATGGATTTGAAAGAATAAAAATTGGTCAGCCATCTCATAAGATGTATAGCAAAAACATACTAAATATGCAAGTGTCTATAACAATTTAAAATGTCTGTACAAAAAAGTGTGGAACATTATTTAAGGCATTTCGTACTTCCCACTGTAGGAAATAAATAGCACTTAATAAAACTATGTCATGAAACATCATAAGAGATAAGTGTTAGATGGAAAAGGGATGTCCCCTTTCCATGTAAATAAGAATATTAGATGAGTAAAAATGAGATTAGGATAAGCCTAGAATCGAACCCTGTAGGCAAAGTTAAGAAGTGGAATGTTAGAAATTAAGACTATTGTTAATTCTTTTAGAAATCTGAATATTAAATATGTCAGTAAAATTATGAACAATGCAAATTAAATTATACTGTTTAAAATAGGTTAGATTATAATTAAGGATTATTTTGTTGTCAAAAGTGTGTTTGGACAAACATATGTAAAGCCACGTGAACATGGTCACGTTTTAAAAACACACTTCTGACATCATAGACAAAGGGAATTTCTCCATATTATAGGTTCAGATTTTAGTCAGTCAGCTAGTCAGTCAGCAAGAGAGACAGGCAGCCAGCAAGAAAGACATTCACTCAGCAAAAGAGCCAGAGAGTTGGTCAGTTTATCCCTCGGAAGCGAAGGGAGAACATTTAGACTATGTAGATCTAAATTTGAATTCCTGACGTCAATCGACTGGTCGATGAGATGAATAAAGAAGTCATCATTATTTGTAACTGTTGTCTTGTGTCACATCCTTCATCACGAACGAAAGATAATTGTGTTTATCATTTTATAATGAACATTGTGTAACTCTTCCAAATTATGTATCTCCCCTCCTCTGTGTTAAGAACTGTGCATCATATCACCCTCTCCTCTAATATGTGATAAAAGAACTGGAGTATATATAAATGTCTTCTCTCCCTCATCATCACGATCGTTATGTCCCCAATATGAACCCCGCGCCATCATTAATATGTCCCCAGCTACACAACATAAGTGAATAATAAAGACACTATGAGCAACAGATATAGTTATTCGTACCATCAGACAAACCACCGAATTCCTCACGCACCTGTACAAGTAAGGATGTCCAAAACCCAAGCTTCGCACATATTGATCTTTGCAGTAATACACACAGGAACATATTTATTATCCTCCATAAACGGCAGATTTAAACACACAATGTCGGTTTATACTTTGATCTTAGCCTGTATCTTGAGGAAGCAAGACTTATATACTTCTCTCTCCACAGAAAATTCTCATATTCCGGAATTCAGTTCTTCGTTTTATAAACAAACGCTTACAAATATTTAAATATGGCCTCACTAAAAACATTGTTTCACCTGGCGTCATTTACATCTTTTTCTACTAAAAAAACAAAAACAAAGAAAAATAAAGCAATTTTTAAAAAAAAATATACGGAAGGTTATTTGTGAATTATTTTATTTATTCTATGCGATTTGACTACAATTATAGTTTTTTTCTGGTATTTGAATATATATATATTTGTATATATCAATATCGCATGTTAAATTTTCGCCGACAAATAGTTTTTTTTATGTAATAACGTTATGATTTCAAACATTACTATGGTTTGGAATTGTTAGATAAAATTACGTTTTTCAAGACAGCCTTTATGCTTAAATGCTCAACAAAATTTTTATTTTTAGCTCGAACAAAAACACACAAAACATAAATCAAGTAGTCTTGAAACAACATTAAATTTTACTTTTTGCAGGAAAATATATAGGAATAAAAACGAAACCTGTAGAATGGCGTTTTAGTCTAACAAAATAAACTTACGGTTTTCTCTTTATAACTTTTAAACCCACTTAACAATTAAAATTTTTATTTTATTTATAGTTTCCTTACGATATCATCCAGTACAACTTCCAGAAATATTTCCTAGCGTTTAATACATTTAGTCGTCCGATTCTACTGAACTGAATCTCTTTATGATTCCTGGTTAATGTATTTCAAACACCATTCTACTTAATCGATTACCTTATTATTGCGTTATTCGTTTATAGCTTACTCGAAAATGTCGTCCAATTAATGCGAATGTAAAAGGAATTGAGAAACAAGCAATTGAACTTTTTTTTACTGTTGAGCATTGCCTTTGTTTATACTATAGAGAGAATATGGCTTTATTAACGATGTAAACTCTGGACTAAATTTAGGAGGTTAGCTTCCATATCTTTGCGTTTATTTTTATCATACTTCCGGAACAAATATGAAAGTTTATTGAACGAAATAAAACAAACGTATTATTTACCAACAATTTCATTTGCGAAACATTTTTTGATAAAATTCCATTATTTCTTTTCGGAACAAATCGTAATTAAAAATATGCGATTATTTGGAAGGTAAACTCTAATAAATATATTTTTTTTTTTCTTTTACATTATTATTTTTTGTGTGCAAATTTCTACGGCGCTTGTCATAGATCACACGATTAACTTTCATTAAAATTCTGTAAATTTTTCTTCGAAACATATAATAAAAAAGCGATTATTTGGAAGCTAAACTAATTAATATATAAATATATATGAAATGCGTCGATTTAAAACACACAAAAATAATAAAATGCATAAATGCTTATAAATTGACGTACATTCCTTTTTCCAACTTGGCTTTTTTGTTTATGAAAATCTGGTTATAATAATAATTTTTTCCTCTTTGACCTTTTTACTAAAAAAATTGGCTTCAAATATTTAGTAGAGTCTGACAAGCCAGATAGAGTCAACTATTGGACACATTCGGGCTTTTAACCCCTTTAAAACACGCATAACTTTCAGATTGCAAAATATTAAAAAAAAAAAACAAAGAATTGATGGACCTGAATAATGTTACGACTACCATTTACTTTTTTAAATTTTTCTCAGCGCTTACAAGCTTAAAACTGGAATTATAACCTTCTACCACACCCACTTTTCGGCCACTCCCGTTGTTAATGCTGCTACTAGACTTTAGATTTTTCCTTTATAATTTTTTACGGGGCTTATAATAGATTACACGCTTAGTTTTCACATTACTAAATCACCTTGAAAAAATTCTATACATCTTACCTACAGAAAAGAGAAACCTTTAACGGCTAGAGGCAGCATTAACAACTGACGTGCCAAAAAAAGTGTGTGTTCCATTTATTATAACGTTATTATTACAAATTGATCCACGACTATTACAATTATCAAAATTACAACTATTAATTTCTTTTTTAATATGAAAATTAAGACTGTACTCGATGATAATCGCCGGAAAAATTACAACAAAATAAAAGAATTAAAGGCTACGGGAATCATTGTTCAGGTCCGCCGCAGATATTATTAGTTATTTCTTTTCTTAGTGACACAACCTTCCCTCCGGAATAAATGCATTATGTTATAATTAATTTTTAGTTCATTCTTATATTTTCATTATAGATTACAGGTGAACGGTAACAACTGCTATCTAATATGCCACAATATCCTACTTTTATTTGACACGTTAGGTGAAAGTACAGAATAATCACAGCACATAACCAAATCCCAATGGGTTTATAGATACTAACGTTGTTACTTAGGCTCGGAACATTCATTTCGGCCTCGGGTGCCAGTGCCCACTATTTTGCTGAACCGGCGGTGGTTCCACTAACAACTGTAGTTTAATTGTATATATATATTTTTGCAGGTGGAATAGGGGGACATACTTCCACCGGGCAATGCCGATACATAGGTCCTGCTAGTTTTAGTAAATATTGGAAAAGTATGTTTCTGCTCGGTGTTAGAATGGCATGCTTACGAGACTTACCTACTTCTTCGGAAAGGGAATTGCTCTATTGCTAGCCGACTGATCACCCTGGCCTGTCACAAAGTATTGACGGATTTATTTACCTTAATTTGTGTGCAACAACAATCCAGTGTCACAGATTCTGAGTCGAGGAACTAGGTTTTTCATGCAAAACTGATCGCTTGTCTCACCTGAAAGTGCATTATATGTGGTGTTATACATGCACGTAATTTGATTTCATAATATTAATAACCAAAATCCTTGATATTCTTCAGGTCATTGATTTGTGCTTTTACTCTCATGCGTACACTGATATGAAGCTTAATGAGTTTTATGATCAATTATATGCAGTATTGGACACTTATTGCTGAGAAGGGAATCAACAAATTAAGGCTGCGCTAATTGGTGGAAACACATGCGCTTGGATCAATAAAATGTTCATTCTATAATTACATAGGCATAATATAAGCGTATACAGAAACCGCGTCCCACTTTCTTTAACCCTCTCTCTATCTCTCTCTGTCTCTGTCTCTGTCTGTCTCTCTCTCTCTCTCTCTCTATATATATATATATGTATGCATATATATATATATGTATGCATATATATATGTATATATATATGTATATATATAGTAAGATATGAAAATATACATCGCAATTAAACTTCACAGAATTTCTGCGTTTCATTCCTATAATAAATCAAAAACTAAAACATTCTTCACCTCTCTCTCCCCCCCTCTCTCTCTCGCTCTCTCTCTCTATATATATATATATAGAGAGAGAGTGACCAAAAAAAAAAACAGAAGCTAAATGGAGGCCATCTAAAACATATGCTGTAGAACGGAGAAAAAAGGCCAAAAACCCTAGTGTTTTGATGTGATGTTTTGAATATGATAAACTAGCTATGACCTAAGTTTCATTTCATTCGGACAAAACACTAGGAAATAGGGCCTAATTAGTGTTTGGTCGGGTTTTTTTGGTCACCCTGTATATATGTATACATAATATATATTATATATATATATATATATATATATATAAAGCAGTAACTTGTAAAAATATATTACTGATAATATTACATAATAATGACTTGATCCCTATATACTATATATATGCATACAGATTTGAGGAAACACACCTGTTTGGAATCGCACTAGGTTACTTATGATGTTTTTATAAAATATTTTTCCCTGATTTATGCTTTCTATTTTTTTTTCATAATAAATAAGAAATAATTTTTTTAACGCGAAAACGCGATTACTATTATTGTTTTCTTTTTTTTGTTAGTGTAAGACGCAATCTGCGAGACTAACCGGATTTTACTTCCGGTTTTAACGACTCTGACCATAAAATCTAACTATGACCTTTATTTATTAGTACTTGCAACTCAACATTTACTTTTACACAAAGACTACAACGCAACGATATCATGAATTCACTTGCATTACACTTAAATTAAAATTAAAACGAAGGCATTCATTTAGAATTCGAGTGTGATGTGACGACTGAAACTAAACCAAAACAAACTTCACTGCGGAATTGATATTTGACCTAATTCACTTTTTAGTTAATTCATCACTTTTTTTTTTGTTTGTTTCGTTTTGTTTTTTTGGCGCTTTCGCCTCAATGATTCGAGTTCGACCCCCCTCCTTCAAATTTTTGTGGGATTTTTCAAACACACAGGCACCGCCGGGCCGTTAGTATTGCAACACGTTTATTTCTTTTTATTGTTTTTTTACACGATTATTACAGGGTTATGACTTGGCTTTGTTTTCATTTTATCCCCCCAACCACACACGCCTCTAAAAAACAGGGTAACGCCGGGCAACGCCGGGTACCCCCTCTAATATTACTAATAATACTACTAGTTCATTTACTCACATAAAATTAATATACGAAAGTATAGATTTATGCGTAAACTTTAAGTATTTACTTCAAAAGTGCTCAATACGTAGGTAGAGCTAGTTAGTAATTTATAAAATAAATTTGGCGATTAAGCTACACTGAATATTCGGCGTGTCATCCACTCAAGGATTCGTCAGGCTTATGCGCAAAAACCTGACGAATCCTAGAGTGGATGAAACGCCGAATATTCAGTGTAGCTTAATCGCCATATATATTTTATAAATTACTATATATATATATATATACTCTCCCCACACTCTATATCCACTTCTCCTACACTCTCTCGATAGAAGCACGGGTTGGAGGCGGCGAAGGTAACTGACCTGGTAGGTCTGTTCAAACTGAAGGGGATATAAAAAATACTGAATTTAAATGGCGGCTATATAGAGATGGTGCATCATTTTTAGTAAATTCAAGTGATCGAGTTACAGAAAAATTGGAAAGAAAATTAAAATATTTTTTAATGAACTTAAGTTAGAAATAACAATTGATAGTAATTGTAAAATAGGGATTTTTTAGATGTAGCGATAATATTTATGAAGCGTTCCACAAAGCGAACCAAACACTATTCTATACAGACTATAAATCAAATCATCCTATTATCGCCAGTATATAAAAAGGAAAATGAGAATACATTATTATGAGATTTTAATTAAATAAGCAATAATCAAATACATAGAGCAGCTGAATAATAATAATATAATAGCAGAACAAACTGTATATTATCATAAAATGAAAAAAAGAAGAAATATTAAGAATAAAAATAGGTAAAATATAATAAGACGAATAAAATTAAAAAATATGAAGAACCATATAATGGTGATAATCATATTAAGAATAAAACAAATAGATGCAAAAATAGGTCTGGTTCAACCCACCTTTTAGCGAACATATTCACAGTAATTCATAAGTAATTATATCCCAGAGGATAGATTAAGTAAAATAATTAATTTGAACACAGTTAAACTTCCATTCTTAACTGTTACCAATCTAGGCAATACTATAATAGATTTTATTTGATATTATATATACACATGTGTGTGTCTCTCTCGTTCTCTCTCTCTATATATATATGCATATATATACACCAAATTCAAAATGATGTAATAGAAACATATTAAAGGTATTTGCAGCTTCTCTTCCAATTTTTCAGTTTTTAATCATGTCAAATCGCACTTAATTTCTTTTTGACGGATTGACTGTTTCTATTTCTTTCGATGAGTTAAAAATAGATTCACTGATTGATATAATAATTAAGTGATTGATTTTGTGCTACGAAACAGATACTGTCAAGAGTTGTAAACTGAATTATAGGAATTATATGGACAACATTACGAATTTAATTTTGGAATATAGTTTTTGCCATTTATGCACTATATACATACACACACGCACACGTACATGCACATGCATCTAATATATATATATATATATATATATATATATATATATATATATATATATATATGCGTTTTATTTTTTATTACCGTATCTTTCTGTTAAGTTACAATTTTGTTTCATGTACCCGGCCGTTTTTTTGGCCGTCTGTAGCTTCCACAGACTTTTTACAGAAATGTTCGTTATGATGGGATGGAAGAGTGAATGATGTCAGGGGAGGGGTGCGAGAAGAGCGGAAAAAAGAGGAAGGGAACAAGGGGGAAAGGTGGGAGGGGTGCTTGGTATGTCGGTAATGTTTTAGTTTTGGAGTTTAAGGACGTTGTGGGGGAGGGTCTGGGAAGTTCATTTCTGGTGTGGCTGAGGGCATAGGCATACATGGAGGGGGAAGGGGAATATGTGGGGGTAGGAAGAGGCTGGTTACTTTAAAATTCGAGTTTTTGGCATCTCGTTGGAGAGATGATTTCTTGATAAATATGTCTTGACCTGTTGGGTGATCGCTTATGTTCGGAGGCGGGGAGGGGCTATGATTCGGTTTATTTATTTGGTTTTTATTTGTTCTTAATTGTTTGGAGAGGGTTAACAACAAATAAAAACCAGATAAATAAACCGAATCATATCCCCCCCGCCTCCGAACCTAAGGAATACCCGACAGGTCAAGACATATTTATCAAGTAATCATCTCACCAACGAGACGCCAAAATCTTTAGCATTAAGACTCGAATTTTAAAGTAACCAGCCTCATCCCACCCCCACATATTCCCCTTCCCCCTTCATGTATCCCTATGTCCTCAGCCACACCAGAAAAGTTTCGTATCTCTGTTGCAGATATTTACGATGTGAGATCCTTAGAAATCAAATACTTTAATAGACGTGCGGCAGAACCAGAAAGGCAGGAATTATATTCTTGGCAAAAGTGTACTGAGGTTTGTGCTATGTAGAACAATATAGTCTGAAGCACAAAAGGTCTCTCATTTAATGGTATCACTCCCGCCTTCGTAGATCTTCAACCTTTGTATTTAAAGTAGTAGTAGTTTTTATTTTCTATTATCTAGAAGCCAATGCAAAGCCAGCGCTCATCGATCGCAAAAGTGCATTTAAAATTGTGGTGGCTATATAGAAAATTAAATTCTGGAGCACAATCGGTCATTCGCCTTTATAGTACCCCTGTCGTCTTCGTAGCTGCCAACTTTTAGAGTTAAATAAATAGAAATCCTCACTTTATATATATATATATATATATATATATATATATATGAGTGAAATTGTCTCTCTCTCTGTGTTTTGTGTGTACATTTCCCTACTAAACTACTCTGTCACTTTTCAGTCTACAGATTCGAGATTTATTGAAATTCAGGAAAAATCTTTTTAATCGGTTTTCGGCCAGACATTTGGCTGTCAAGGGGTCAAAGTTCAACGATCTGACTACCAAACTCAATTATGAACAGTACATGGAGCCTGGGCGTAACTGCTAGTATATATGTAATAATTATCACTCTGATTATTTTAAATACCTACAGAACCTAGTGTTTCATTCTTTGGGGTATCATCAGTGCAGGAATTTACGATTACAGCCGGTCGGGAGATTCGAATCCGGTCACAATGCAATCTCTAACTTCATTAGCCAGAAAAAAAACACGCGGTAAACGTTAATCGCGAGACATACAGTTGAAATAAACATTTATATAAATGTCTAGACGGTTAGAGCAATCTTATGATAATAGCATCCTAATCTGTGCATGCGAGCTTAATTGACCGACTTTAATTTTCACTTAGAGTGTTAAATATAAGAATCAAGTTATTAAAGGAGCTGACCTAATTTTTACTATAATCTTTTTAATACCTAGATATATTATACTATATATATATATATATATATATATATATATATATATATATATATATATATATATATATATATTAAGTAATGTGATTTATAATTTAAAAATTTAAAAAAATTTGTTAAATTTAAAAATCAAATTTTAATTAAATTAAAAATCAGTTTCATAAGAAGGAACAACAACAAAATCAATTATCTGTACGATCGTTTCGGAAATCCGTGCTTTTTATTGTGGTATACATGAAGTTATGTAGAACAATTATATATAGTTTTTTTTTGGTAAGCACGGTCTCCTCATCAGCAAAAAAACTATATATAATTGTTCTACATAACTTCATGTATACCACAATAAAAAGCACGGATTTCCGAAACGATCGTACAGATAATTGATTTTGTTGTTGTTCCTTCTTATGAAACTGATTTTTAATTTAATTAAAATTTGATTTTTAAATTAAAAATTTTTTTTTAAATTTTTAAATTATAAATCACATTACTTAATATTGAATTAGCTCTAGGACATTTAACTATCGATCTTATTATATATCTAAATTACAACGAGCACTTTCTATATCCTGTATTTTAATTAAACTAGTAATTTCACTGTTACATTAAAATACACTTAGCTCTTTAAACTATTGTTCTAATCTCCTTTAAATTAACTTTATATATATATATATATATATATATATATATATATATATATATATATATATATAGGTATAATATATCAAACTCCACAAATAAGCTTTACGAAAAAGCAATTAAACCCTTACAGAAATTCTTTAAAAATTATGGACTTACTATAAAAATCGACCCTAATAAAAAAAAACAGTTAAATCTTGAAAACTTTACTTTATCATAAACTAAATCAATCCGTACTATATGTCCATAATGAATCAACCCACCATAAGTCAATATTGGAATCAATAGTCCCCAATATACCTTTAAGAGTTACTGAACTATCTTCTAAAAAATCTATATTTAACAAAAATACAAAATATTACAATGAGGTCCTTAAAAACTCAGAATACAAATCACAAATTAAATACCTCAATAAAAATAATAAAAATACAAACTGCATAGAAATCTACAATAATTATAATAAACCTACTAAAAACATAATGGCCTACAATATCGCCATGTAATTCCATATACGAATGGCAAAAAAATAATGTAGCTATAAGACAAAACCAAATTAAACCACAAGAATTAGCCACTAAAACCAAGAAACCACAAAACAACATCTGTAAGCGTAAAAACCGACATAAGGAAATCCTATGGGTTAACCCTCCATATTCTTAGAATCTTAAGACAAACTTAGCAAGCGAATTCTTTAAAATATTAGAAAAAAAACTTTCAAGCCCTTCATAGATACAATAAAATCTTTAACAAGAACACTATCAAAGTGTCTTACTCAACTATGCCAAACCTACATAAAAATAATTAGTTCTAACAATAAAAAAATTAGTAAGATACAACATGCAAATCTGGAAACTATAGCAGGCTGTAACTGTAGAAGAAAAAATAAATGTCCTTTACAAGGTACCTTTACAGTAAAAAATGTGATTTATAGCTGCACAGTGTCACAAATCCCAAATGTAAATTATATTAATAGTAACAATATAAATCCCTTCTCACAGACTAACTCCACCACAGAGTTAATCAAAAACAACACCCCCATTGACAAATCTACCAATCAAATACAACCAAACGTAGCAAAAACACTTTTAATCTTGCAGACATCAAATATATTAAACAAAATGCAATCTACTTCAAAAATCTTTCCTTGAAAAAAACAGATTCCTTATCTAAACATATTTGGCGACTTAATGATAGAAGTATCCCCTTAAATTTTAAATGGAAAAAAATAGGATCTTATAAAGCATATATGCCGGGGGGACAAATTCTGCGCACTTTATAGATATGAAGCCCTTAATATTTTAAAATATAATGACACTAAATCCATTCTTTAAACTTAAAAGACATCATTCTTACGGGATGCATTCATAAACGTTGGGTTCGGTTCGACAAGTTTAAGCTAGCATAAATCATATTTTTTTTATTACTAATCTATTTTAAACATTTATAATTTATAACTTTATTAATATTATTATTATAGTTTTATTACTGTTATTATTATTATCTTATTTGATATTTTACCATTATTTTCTATTTTATTTTATTATCTACTTCATTTTGAATTTATATGTTATTATTTTATTAATATTAGTTCTATAACATTTATAGTTACTATTATAAATAATATTATTATTTAATTACTACCAAAAAGATTAATAGTACTTGATTTTATTATTGATTATTATTTATTATTTATTTTATTAATATTACTATGTTAAAAACTTTATATTAATAACTTTATATTAAAAATTACTTTATATTAAAAATTACTTTATATTAATAACTTTATATTAAAAATTACTCATTTTATAAGTAATAAGTGGTTACCTCCCTTTGAACAATAAAAGTCCTCTTTATTTTTCTATTTCAGTATCATTTTTCAAAAATGGCAGTTATCTTCCCTTATAAATAACTTATTTAATTTAAATTTAAATATAGAGTTTCCAACGATATTAAACTGGTAATATTACTTTTATTAGCGTTTCCTTTGAAGTTTGTATATATCTCTATTTCGACCATTCATAAACTACATTTAATAACGTGCCAATGAATGGATTGACTATGATACTTGCGGCTGTAAAGGCGGACGATTAAAAGGTATATATATATATATATATATATATATATATATATATATATGTGTGTGTGTGTGTGTGTGTGTGTGTGTGTGTGTGTGTGTGTATGTATATACAAGAAATATTAAAGATATCCCCTTCTTCACATTATTTATTTTATTTTACTTTGTTTATGAACATAAAAATAAGTTACTGTTTTTCTTTATATTTATTTTTTTTTTTTTGCATTACTTAAAAATGCTAGTTTTATTTTTGGTGTCTTTAAACCCCCACCTACTCTTTTTGCTAGTGAGGAGACTTTGTTTTATAAAATCAAATAATAAAATTATTCTTCAAGACGCATGGCCTATGTCAATAAAAACATCGTTTCCGAAACGATCGTACACTTTATTGATTTTGTTTGTTCTTCCTCTTGTAACCGATTTTTAATCATAAATTATAAATTATTTTACTCAATATTGAAATAGCTCTAGGATATCTACGCCTATCGAGCGTATTATATATCTACATTACAACGAGCACTGTCTTTTTTTAAATTGTATTAATGCATTTACTAATGCATTAAAATAAGTTCTGCTCCTTAGACTGTAATTCTAATTCCTTTAATATATATATATATGTATATATATATATATATATATATATATATATATATATATATTAAGTGAACGTATCTGTATGCCTGTGTGCATTTCCCCACGCAATAACTGTCAATTTTCAGTCTACAGACTCGAAATTTGATATACGGGGTACTGAGATTTGGGAAAATCTATGTTATCGGTTTTCGCCCAGAAACTTTTACCTTTGAGAATTCTACAAAACTCGTCCGACAATTTTGGGTGTAAACACTTGACATTTTTGATATGGGTTCCTTGGACATGGATCTATCTTTATAAGTTGATAAGAGCCCAAAACCATAAATATTTAGGGTCATAATAGGGGTCAAAGTTTTAAAAAATTGACCGTATTTTTTTTTTTTTTTTTTGCAAAACATACACCTACAAACACCCGGGCAACGTCGAGCAGAAATGCTAGTATATATATATATATATATATATATATATATATATATATATATATATATATATATATATATATAAAGATAGAGAAGTAAAGAAAAGAAAGGGAGAAAGAGAACTTTAAAAAAAACAGAAGGATGTGAGAACAATCATTTATATGATAAGAACCTGATCTTATGCACTTCACGAGGCTTTCCAAGTTTCTTTAATTGAAATAAATAAGGAAAAACTATTTTATAAAGACACATAAAACAACTAAAATAATAAAATTGCCTGCTTTTAATTGTCTTATTTCTATCAATTATTGCCATAGATTTGTATTATTTTTCAATGGGAGGGAAAACGATGATCTATTTCGTTGGACTTATCCAGCTAATGACTCGACAAATGATAAAGACGATATAAATCTGTTGAAATTAATTGCACTTGCTGAGAGGCTTTGACGTCATGATTTATTTCATGGCCGCTACACTCAAACGTATCACATCTGCTTTTTTTGCTAAAAAAAAACGATAGAGAAACGAAAAACAATAAAGAAGAAACATGGAAAACTAAAGTAATGATACAAAGACATATACAAAGAGAGATAGAGAGAACTATAGAAATAAGGGAGTCTGAGATCAGTACGTATGAACCTAAAATAACTCGCCATTTGGTCTGGATGGTACTACCTTTTACAGCCGTGGATCTTACGGCTGTACCGCTATTCTTATCTAATGAACCTAACTTCATCATATAATATCCTTTTCTAACCTTGGTTTAAGACTTGTCATGCAAAGGTTTTAGCATTCAATCTATGTGAGGAATAGCAAAATTTATGACTGTTTAAAAATACTATTTTGTTAAAAGTATTTCCTCTGATGAGGTGGGGCATTTATTGAAAATCCCTGACGAATAATAAATGTTTTGTAATTTTTATTTTACCGAGTTAAATACTAAATTATTCCTATATATATATATATATATATATATATATATATATATATATATATATATATATATATATATATATTTGTAGTCATCGACATACAGTCCTGTTTCGTTGTATCACAACTCATCAGTGCCGCTAGACTAGCATCTTTCCCAAGCCAAGGACTGAACCTAGAACAGACAGTCGACAGTTCTCTCACTCTACCATGGAATCGACGCCCGTAAATAACTCGTCGGAACGTCTATTTAAATAGACACCCACCACCACCTTTATAGTGCTCAAATCGCCTGTTCGTAAACAAACAAACAACGAGCTTCGCATTTTCAGCCAATTAAGTAGCGGGTGAGATTAGTTACGACAGTGCTCTACCCAAAGATATATATATATATATATATATATATATATATATATATATATATATGTGTGTGTGTGTGTGTGTGTGTGTGTGTGTGTGTGTGTATTTTCAAACTCTATCTCTACCGAAACTAAAAGTCAAAAAGCGGCGTTAGGGGCCTCAGATGATTTTACAGGACATTCTGTTATGGGTAAGAATATATCTAAGTGATCAAAAATGGGCCAAAATTGAAATAAATCTTTAAATATGTTGTACATTCATCTTAGTTTATGTTTAATTAAATTATTTTATCAGTTTATAGGTGTATCACGATGGTATAGCGGTAACGCCACCAGTTTTGAATACTTTGGTTTCGATTCTAGCTGATGGCACCTAAATACTTTTTCTTGACTTTTAAAATCACGACTCTATAATAATACATACGAAATCTGGATACTTTAAAATATCATACTTAAGCGTATTTTATGCCCGGACAAAGCCGGGCGTCTTTCTCCCGCAAAGATATATATATATATAATTTGCTCACATGAATTTATATACGAAAGTATAGATTTCTGCGTAAACTTTAAGTATTTACTTCAAAAGTGCTCAATACGTAGGTAGAGCTCTACCTACGTATTGAGTTAGTAAGTTATAAAATGTATATGGCGATTAAGCTACACTGAATATTCCGCGTTTCATCCACTCACGGATTCTTCAGGCTTATGCGCGATTTCTGTGGTTGTTTGTCGTTTTTATATGCGCATCTTCCAAAATCTCAATAGAAGATGCGCATATAAAAACGACAAACAACCACAGAATTCGCGCATACGCCTGAAGAATCCTAGAGTAGATGAAACACGGAATATTCAGTGTAGCTTAATCGCCATATACATTTTATAACTTTATATATATATATATATATATATATATATATGTGTGTGTGTGTGTGTGTGTGGGTGTGTATTTGTGTATGTGTGTGTATAGTGAATAAATGACAAAAGGCTATATTTCAAAGCTAATGATGTTGACCATCTTATAATTAATTTTTTTTAATTCCGTTGACATTTACAATTCTTGACAGTATCTGTTTCGTAACGTAAAATCAATCACTTAATTATTGCATCAATCAGTGAATCTATTTTGCCCTTAAATCATCAGAAGAAATAGTAACATTCAATCCGTTAAAAGGGAATAAAGTATGTTTTGACATTATTAAAATCCGAAAATTGGAAGAGAAGCTGTAAATATATTATAATAGGGGTCCATTACGCCTTTTTGAATTCCCATATATATATATATATATATATATATATATATATATATATATACTAGCAAAAGTACTCGGCGTTGACTGGGTTCAAAAACAGCCTACAGAAAATGGACTCTGATTTATGAAAGTATGATAGGTTATGAAAAGGAAGGCTTGTAAAGAGATAGCTTTGAATTTGGGGTATCAAAACCAAAGCAAAATATCGTGAAAGTAAAAATAAAATAGATAAACCCCATAATTTATTATACCATACCTGTTCACACTGAAACACTTATCACAATATTCGGTGAATCTATATTAAAAAACCTTGTCAAACTTTGTGACATATTTCGATTCTATGGAGGTCAGGCGCGGACGAACACCCCATAATCTTATTATACCATATTTCTTTAAACTGAAACATAATTATCAAAGTATACTTACGCAGATAGATATGAAAAGTCTTTATCAAAGTTTGTGCCTATTTCCATGCTATGGAGGCCAGGCGCAAACGCAGACCTCACAATTTTATTATACCATCTCTATTTATGTTAAAACATACTTATCAAAGTATTATTATGTACATCTATATCAAAAACCCTTGTAAACGTTTTTTTTTAATTTGTAAATTTTTTATTTCCACACTTTGTGGACCAGGCGCGTACGCAGACCCCACAATTTTAATGAATCATCATTATGCCAGATCAGACATCCCATTCCTGTGTCTCGATACATCTTCTATCATTATATGTGATCAGTTATCTATGATAGTAAACCATATAGGTACCTATTCGTGACCAGACACACACACAGACGTTCAGCTTTATATTATATATATATATATATATAGAGAGAGAGAGAGAGAGAGAGAGAGAGAGAGAGGAAAGAGGGAGTATGGCTATAGAGAAAGAGAGAGGTGTATATAAAGAATGTGTGTGTGTGAGAGAGAGAGAGAGAGAGCTATAAATGTATGTACAGTGAATATGACAAAAGAAGTAAATATATTTAAAGAGAATAGGAGAAAGGAGTAGAACAACAAACAAAAAATAGAACGAATGGAAAACAGATATTTATATGATTTGAACAGTTCTCATTAAAACCATGAAGGTTTACAGCGCGAGGTTCTTTAATTAAGAGAAAGAAGAAAAATATATAAGACTCATCTCAGTTCTGCTTGCAAATTTCTCATCTGCTTTTTATGCGAAAAAACTACAACGATGATAACATAACGCCAAAAAACTAACTGTTCTCGAGGAACCACCCTCTGAATGGACTCAACCACCGCCCATATGCAGTGAAATTCTTCACGACCACAGGATGGGCCCTAGTTCTGGAGGTTATCTCGCTTGCTCTGTGAAACACAAAACACTCTTTTTATTCTGTAATCTCTTGTTTATTTTTTATTAATGTACGTCTAAACGTACACAGTTGTTCTGGTTTTATTGTTACTAATTCAGAGCCATAACGCTCACTAAGAAGTGAAAAGAACCAAATCAAAATGTATCAGCAAAAGAAAGGCGATGAACAACATACGGATACGAATGGAAAATGTACAAGCAAAATAGAACAGCTAAAAACAATAAAAAAAACACACACACAAGTTTACAAATACGTAAACGCGTGTATAAGAAGAGAACAACCTGACCAAACAGAAACAATACGCTTCTATAGCAAAACATGGGAAAATCGACAAGAGCACAAAAGAAATGCCGAATCGCTGTAAAATATGGAAGGTCTATATAAAATTGGAGAAAGAAAAGAAAAAGAAATTAATAAGAATTGAAAACAAGAAAACTATAAGAAAAGGGGAGAGCATTAGGTCACAATTTTCAAAAAAAACAAACATTTGCACTTGCCCAGTCGCTTACCCGAAAACAAACAAATTACATTATCTTACATATTCCATGAGAATCCAACCTACCATAATTTATTTAATCTATAGAAATAAAATAAAAATGTGGAAATGTTAGAGACCGTTCATGTAAGATAAGCGCCTTGCCTCCAATTAATGGTTGAATAAGATTATAATCCTCTGGTCTGACATGCTATACTTGGTCTACCATGTTACAAATGCATACGTACTGATTAAAAAAGTTCATGATCTTAAACAAAAAAATAATTAATAATAAAAAGTTAATTCAAAATCTGGGAAGATTTATCGGTGAGATGATGTGTCGGTTGCCTCATCTTGAGAAATGCTGCTTAGAACAACCTTTCGCGTCTTGACAGAATACAACATCGACTTCGAAATCTAGTGGCTTATGTCCTCATTGCTTCTTCTAAGCCACTTTCCCACAGAAGAATCTTTCCCTGTTCTGTCTTTATTTTCATTGCAGGTACTTGACTGAGCTCCAACCTATATACCATCCCGTAAATCATATTTTTACAAGAGAGTCACCGCTTACCAAGGCCTGAAGATCACTTAAGGAAGGAATTAATGTGTGTAAGGCGGTCACTGAGATAACGGCGTACTGTTAGGGCATTTGTTAGAATTTGATTATTTTAAAAGACGGGAAACCATAAAATTGTTTTTACTTGATTTGAAGACGACCATATTGTAGTCAGCTAAGAAACCGATTCTTTATAAATCTCTAAATATTTAACAAAAAATATTGTTGTTTTGTCCCGATTACTGTAAAAACACACCTTAAATGCCCCTACATTTTGTTTCCATCAATAACTACAAGAAACCTTCTCTACCACCAATAGTAATGGCTAAATACTCTTTATTTATCTGAAAGCACATCTTTTAAACTCCTCGGCCTAACGTTCACAGGAAACATGAGTTGGAACAATTACACTGAGAGCATTGCCAGGACCGCTGCGAAAAAGGTAGGTTCTCTCTACCGTGCTAGAAAGTTACTAACGCCCGAAAGTATCCTGTACCTCTATGAGGCCACCATTCGCCCATGTCAGTACAGAGTATTGTTTCATGTTTGGGCCGGTGCATCTGCTACTAGTCTCTCACTCCTAGACAAGGTTCAAAAGGGAGTCGCCAACCTAATAGATCCTGAATGGTCATACAAGCTTCAGCCTCTGTCCAATCGATGAAATGTAGCATCCCTCTGCCTGTTCTACAAGTACTTTAACAGTGAATATTCCGCCAAACTGCAAGCACTTGTACCCCCTCGACGTAAATACCCCCGACAAACCCGACAAGCAGCAAAATCCCACCCCTTCACAGTTGAGATTCCTAGATGTAAGAAAGCCTTTTACTCCAGTAGTTTCTTCCCCAGAACCGCTAGACTTTTGAATTCCCTTCCAGATTCCTGTTTCCCCAACTGTACTGACTTGCAGAAGTTCAAGTGCAACGTGAACCGACATCTTGCTGCTCAACTCCCTACCTAGTACCCCTGTAGCCTGTGTTCCTACATCAAAGTGGCAATGTGCCTTGTTTGGGATGAAAATGTAATTTTTAAAAAAAAGCAGGCCAGCCGAACAAAGTTTCAATGATTTAGACACAGATTAAAAGTAGGGGAAATATTTGGTAGCGGTTATGGATAGACAATTGCTTTTTGTTAAAGTTTTGAAGAGGGCGTAGGCTGGAGCTCAGATGAGTATTTTGCGACAGAGCCGAAACAGGTTCCCAACCTCCCTACTGTGACAAAGAGGTTAGATTAAGGTTAACAGAGCAGCACCTACTAGGCTTCGAGGCTGTTTTTGAATTTTGTGAAATTAGATATGGGTGATCCGATAAAAACTCGTCTAGTTTTACCAATTATCAATGATGTTCACTTCTTTCGATCTATATCTAAAAGAAAACGGAATTTCCCTGTTAAGTTCTTTACTAGAACTGGCCGTCCGTGAAACAGTGTCACTAGTCTGCTCCTCGGATGACTAAGACATTGCCGTTGTCAAGTTCAATATAAACAAATTCTTGTTAAGCCGTCTTCTTAAATAAGCACTTTCTTACCAGTTCACGCTATCGCTACGTACGCAATACAATATATATATATATATATATATATATATATATATATATATATATATATATAGAGAGAGAGAGAGAGAGAGAGAGAGAGAGAGAGAGAGGGGGATATTTTTTGAATGAATTCAATTATTTATACGATAGTGCAGTTTCACCTAAATGCGAGCTGGGAAAAACTTCCCTTTGATCAATTTGGTACCCCCAAATGGGAAGCGGCATATGTATTATTAAAATATAATTATCCACTGACGTAGAGGACAAAACACCTGTCAGTTTAGCCGAACATGTTGCTTGATCCATGCACAGTAATTTTACTATATAAAAACTGTCACACGCCAAATGCCTCTATAGTTAAGGATTCTTAAAATATTATTATTAAAAAAGTCATTATTTAAATGCAAGATTACTAGGATCAATTAGATTTCACAGGACCCAAGAAAGTGTACAAAACGAAAGTGAAATCTTTTGATCAACACCAGATAAATTCTGGCGGGCCTAGCATCTGTAAAAAACATATAAGCAAGCCAAGTTGTTTGGCCTTTCATCATAATATCTGATTTAAATATAGGGAAATATTTATTTTAAGAAAATAAGAAGTTATTAAATATTTATTTTAAAAGAAAAATGAGCGAGAAGATATATTTATTTTAATATAAAATGTGATTTTTACAAAACAATTTAATGCTATAAAACGCTTTGATCCTCTTCATATTGTTCTCAAATCTCGTTTTTAATAGATTTCATTCCTTATAAATACTCAATAAATATTTACACATCTTTTTTTTCATTTTAAAGAGAAATAATTTATATTATCTTTTCCGGGCATTTTATATTTGGAATCAAGAAAAAATATTGAAAACAAAAATTTTACACGTTAAAAGCGTGCATAACACGTAAGATAAAATTATTTCAAAATATTGTAAATAAATTATGTATTTGTTACAAGTTATTTTGTTTTTCCATATGTATTGTTTACTGTTTCTATATGTGTTGTTTTAAAAAAGGTTTGTTTTTTTTAATCGTAAACTAATCTCTGCAATGCTTCGTTTGTTCATTTGTTTATACTTTAAATTAAGCAATAAATGTGAAGTGTGATTTTGTTACGTATAACCAATGTTTCGATCTAGAAAAAATGTCATTTCGTGGTCTTCAGTGTGGTCTCAGTAGGGCAATATCATGACACCTCACATATTCAAAGTTAGCTTGGAATCCAAAGGATCCTGGATATGACCTTAAACTATATCCGATGGTAAGGCCGCAGCTTGCAGGCTTTAGGGAGTGTAAAGCCACTCTTTAATTGCCATTACTCCCAGGTCCACTCTGACGCATATAGGGTCACAACTATGGGTTAAATAGAAACCGACTTGAAACAAACAAATATATTCTATTAATTTTTTTTTCTTCAAAATCAGTGGATTCAGCATTAAATAACCTTAAAAGGGTTGATATGCCGTACAACAAAAACAACCAAGAAACCAACACCAAAGATGTGCTGAAAAGTGTGGGGATCCCCTGGTGCAATCAGGTGGCTGCTAGCAGACCTAGGGTGTGGCAGCAGGATTCGGCGCCGGCCCATTTCAAAGTTGTAAGAGACTCAAGCTTTGCTTTTATTGCCCCCCCCACCTTCCCCACCTGAACCCACTGGACTACTTTGTTTGGACATACGTTGAGAACATTATCAACATTTTCTTCCACAGTACGAAAGCTAGTCTGATCGTCGTATTCGCTGAGAACCAGCCGGCGCTCGTGGAAAAATTATACTTCCAGTTCCGAACCTCTATACAGGTAGTGATTGAGGTTAAAGGCGGCTACATTGAATAGATGTCAGCTCTACACCATATATTCAAGTTACATAAATATATTTTTTCAATAAAAGTTTTAATATAAACTACATGGTTATTTTCTTCAGTGAGACACTTTTATAGTTTCAGCCTATATTATCAGAACGAGAAGAACAACGTGTAGAACCGAGGCTAAAGGTTAGCTTCTACCCGCTCTTTTGTCGTGTTCGAGACCGGCGGTACTAATGTTAAATAAATAATAATATTAACAGTAATATTAATGAGAATAACGAAGATGAACAAATGTCTACAAATCCCGTCCACGTGCTGCTTCCATTTGTCGATGTCATAACTGAAGTTACCAATGTTTAAAAACATATGATATTAATAACAGATTAATTAATGAGAATGTAGAGGCTGAGGAGTGTCTGCAAAAGGCGGTCTAGTATTGTCCATATATGTCGGATTTGAAACCTACGTTACCAATGCTGTTCTGATTTTCAGTAATATAGTTATCTATATAAAGTTCTGCTTGGTCTTTAGTTGGCCCCTACAATACGCTTTAAAAAAGACCAAATACACTGTTAACCGGATATAAGACACTTCTTATCCGGTCCATAAGCTCTATTATATCCGGGTTACACTTATATTCGGGGTTCTTATATCTGGATTACACTGTACATTAACGCAGGCTCTAAGTTGGGACTAGAGAAAATTTCTCTTATATCCGTTTTTTTATATCCGGGTTTATTATATCAGGGTCTCTCATATCCGGGTTACGCTGTACAATTTTTGAAGACCAAGCTGCTACAAAAAAGGCCAAATCCGCGAGATTTGGCTTAAAAAAACACCAATCTGGCAAATTTGGGTAAGAATATTAGAATGACCTCGTTTTATGTAGAGCCGTTTTCGATTATCATAATAATTTATAATATTCGAAAATGAATATCTTTGTATTCATCTATAAAACAAAATCTTTGCGCTATCTAGAAAAAATGAATCAGTTTTATCACAACATATTTGTTGATTAAATATATGGCTCATTCCGTGGAATTTCCACAGGTCCTTCTAGTCAATAAATATTACCCTTTTATTTTATCCTGGATATGACCTAAAACTATATCAGATGCTGAGGCCCCACGTTGCGGGCCTTGGGGAATGTGGAGCCACCCTTTAATTGCCATTGCTCCCAGGTCCACTCTGACCCGGAGTGGTAGTACCTGTTAGGGTACCAACTATGGGTTAAATAGAATCTGACTTTAAAAAAAAATCAAATATACTCCATTAAAAATCGTTCCTCAAAATCACTGGATTCGGCATTTAATAACCTGAAAATGTTGATATGCCGTAAAACAAAAACAGCCAACCAACTTTATATTTTTAATATTTTAGTAGTAGTCGACCATTCGGTTGAGGTTTTAACTTACTGATTTAACAAAATATATATTATCTATATATTAATACCTTAGTACCTTTAACGTATGTACGTACGTATGTCACGGTTTCCAGATTATAAATAATTTTATCGGGAGAAACTATTTATGATAATAGAGGATACGTTAATTTAATGTTCGTAGCATGTTATCGCTTTTTATCCTCCTTTTTAATAAACACCGAAGACGCAATGTAAACATAAAAATTGTTTGCGCTTCTGGGCTATACGTGAAACTAAAATATATCTTATTGGTCTTTTGGCTAGGAAACCAGCTTAGTATATGTCCTGTTTAAACATGGTATAATGAAATCGTGGGGTTTGTGTTCGCGCCGGGCGTCTATATAGTAGAAACATAACTCCTATAAAGATATTGGAGATAAACATGGTACTCCTGCAGTATTTTACCCACCTATTTCACGATCTTAGCCGAGCGTTGATCGACATCCGTCGGAAAACGCCGGAACATGGCGAGCGGTACGACACTCTATCAGCCAATCAGGGCGCTTCAAACGAACGCGCAGCAGACGAATAATTTTCATTGAAATTACACACATAGCGTTTCATTTCAGTTATTTTATTGTTCAAAGTAAAAATACACAGCCTTTCATTTCAGCTATTTAATTTAGCGATAAAAAAAACCCGGGAGCTGTTGGAAACATATTTATGCGAATTTATGTGGAGACAAAAATTTGGACACAACCCTTTTGTCTCCATAATAAATCAAATCGCGGAAGGCTACCCGGTTGGGAAGGAGCTTCTTTCCACATCCTCTGAAAACCCTTTGCTCCCTACTTTGCCTCTACAGTCAGTAGAAAATCTTCCAGTCGGAACTAAAGATAAACAGTAATTGTTGTCCCCCCCTACAAACATTACTGAAAAAAACATTGTTGTTACTGTTTAATAACGTTTTGTTAAAAACAAACAAAAAAAAAACATTGAAGTGTTTATTACTGTTGCTTACCCCCCCCCCCCCCAAAAAAAAGCCATCGGAAAACAAAATGAACCAAAAAAAAAAAATAATATATTCAACAAAATAAATTTATTTTACTTTTAAAAAACTTACGGTAAGTGTTTGTGATTTATTTTATCCAAATTTTTTGTATTAATTTTATCCATTTTGTTGTGTGTGTGTAATATCTTTTCCTTGTAATGTTGTTGCTATTCGCATACTTTTAGCGTTCTTGCACCGTAGCTCCGAATTCTCGGCTTTCGTCGGCGTTAACGCCGAAAGCGTTCGTCAACGCTCGTCGGCTAAGATCGTGAAATCGGTGGGTAAAATACTGCAGGAGTACCATAAACATCATCAGCCAGATATATTCTGACGCTTCGTTAACCGGATTACTCTGTTCTTCAGATACTGCACTTCATTTTCTTGTTCTCTTTCGGTGGAGGAGAAATCCTTCACGACTGAGACAATTTTTATTTTTGTACCTTTTCTCCACGTTAAAAAACGACCCTGGTGTCTAACTCTGTCCCGTGGGTAGGCATAGTAAATAGGTACAATAATATCGCGAGGTCTCCATTTACGTTGAGCATCCACAGAATGCCCACCAGTAAAGATATTACATATGAAAAGTGTCGCTGTGGAATTTCCACAGTCCTCCCTTATTATTATTATTATCAGTATTATTATTATTTTATTAGTAGTAGTAGTAGTAGTAGTAGTAGTAGTAGTACAATGAACTACCAGGTAAAAATAACGCTAAAAAGAAAATAGACGAAAACAAAGAGAAAACGAGAAATAAGGTGAGACATAATATAAGATAAAAAAAAATTGTGAAATTGTGTATCTATGATAGATAGATAGATAGATAGAAAGATAGATAGATAGATAGATAGATAGATAAAGAGAGAGGGAAATAAAGAGTTTAAATTACTATTCCAATAATATAGTTATCTATGATCTGCTTGAGTGAAAGGAGAGAGAGAGCCAGAGAGTAGGGAGACAGAGGAAAAGTGAGAAGGAAGAGCCGAGAAAAAAAGCAGGCAGTAGTAGGTAGAGAATGAATAAGAGAGAGAGAGAGAGAGAGGAGAGAGAGAGGGGAGAGAGAGAGGGTTGGTTTATTACGGTTATGGATTGTGTGCTGATCCTTAAGGTAAATCGGTTTGCACAGATGTGGATAAAGATCCATTTTGGTTGGGATGATTTGTAATTTCGTTGTGGTTCGAGCAACAATCCATTTACATTATTTCTGCGAGATAGACATAGAAGCTTTTGCACAATTTCTTACACACACACACACATATATATATATATATATATACATAATTATCTCCCTCTTTCTCACTCTCTCTCTTTCTCTCTCTCTCTCTCTATATATATATATATGAACGAATATATATATATACATATATATATCTATAATATATTTTAGTCATCGACATACAGACCTGTTTCGTTGTTTCACAACTCCTCAGTGCCGCTAGACTAACACCTATCCCAAGCTGACTACGGAATCGGTGGCCGAAATTAATCTGTCCGAATGTCTATTTAAATAAACATCCGTCCGCCACTCGTAGAGGGCTCAAACGTTTGTTTGTAAACAAACCGCGAGCTTCGCATTTTTTCAGCTAAATTAAGTAGCGAGTAAGATAATTTACGATAGTGCTCTACCCAAAAGGGGGGCTTTATAAAATATATTTTAGTCATCAACATACAGACCTGTTTCGTTGTTTCACAACTCATCAGTGCCGCTAGACTAACACCTATCCCAAGCCGAGGATCGAACCTAGAACCGTCGTGATGACAGTCGGCAGCTCTACCCTCTGACTACGGAATCGGTGGCCGAAATTAATCTGTCCGAATGTCTATTTAAATAAACATGTTATATATTCGTTCTTCATTGAAGTTATCCTTGAGGGGTACCAAATTGAGCTTTCGTTACATTTGAATATGTTATATAGAGTTCTTCATTTAGGGGCACATTTTACTTTTTCTATATAACATAAGAAAGATTCCGTGTGATTGTCTCTAATATAAATGGTTGTGTGTTTGATTATCATAAAGGGAATCGTGTGTGTGACATGTAATTTCTAAACCTACCTCTGTTTCTCGCTGTTGAACCATCTGGCAATTTCTCATCCTGGAGGGAGACTTGATACCTGTTTGACGAAGATTTATCACTCCAAGACGATGAAATGGTTTTATAGTTTTTATTTCACTTTCCCCAGAGGTCCTGCACCAGGTGTAAAGTGAAATCTGCTTGTGTGGTTCTTCTTCACACACGTCAGCGTTCGTCTCCCCCCCCCCCAGTTAAGAGGGAGGAGACCACGGAAAACGTCTATCTTCTTCAAAGCTCAAATCAAATCTCACAGATCTAGCCAACCACGTCACACATACGTAATTTGGTCAGCTGACCTTTGGTTCTGGTAAACGTGTCTACCTCCACGTTTACTCACCTCTCTCTCTCTCTCCCTCTCTCCCTCTCTATTCTCTTATAGAGACACAGAGAGAGAAAATAGAAAGAGTAAGAAAGCCAGAGAGGGGGGGAGATGCTCGTTAACATTCCTCCACCCCTTTTTTATCAAAATGTATGGCAAGCCATACATTTTTAATAACTAACTAACTAAAAAAATAATTATGTCCGAAGTACATCTTTATTTTTTCACTTTCCGGACTCACCCCTTTTCCAAGAAAGATCAGGCACCAGTACTCTTCTACTACACTATTAACCCTTCTGCTGCTTCTCGAAAGTCCCTCCTCGACATTAACTTGCTTCCAAGTTAGACAAAGATACAGCTTTGCAGATATACATCTTGTCTAGGCGGTCGCATTGTTGGATATTTTCCACTGACTCTGCTCTTTATTTGGACCACTTGGCCAAACAAATGGAGACTCCATTTTCGATCACTTTTTCGAAATGGGGCCAGCATATCGCAATTACGACCAGAACGTCGGATGATCCATGTTGGTGGTAGCTTTAACGCATGGGGACTCGAACCCCAGACCCTCAGATTAAAAGTCTGATGCTCTACCGACCCAACCATCCCACTCGCGTTCTCGACTTTCAGCATAGGCCTAAGTCGCAGTTTTTTTTTCTTTTACTGTAATGCCCTGACGTCTTTCTCTGAGTGGTCCTATTACTGGAGCTTTGTTCTATTCTATCTACTACTTCGGGACTTCACAAAGCTCTTCTACTAACTCCCTTGGTTGGTCTAAGCCAAGATACGCCTTCACACTGATTCACTCGGAGCCTGTTTGAGTTCCTGGAACCCGACAAGATACGGAATCATCACTCCCTAACTAATTCGCCAAAGCTTACTTGCGCATCGATTTCTAACTAAGTAGCTTTCCCTTTCTGATTTTTCCGCATTCCCAGCAAGTCCCAAGATTCCAACCCAGATATCCCTCACACATTCCTCTAAAAAAATAAAAAAATAATAAGGCTCTATCTTGTCCCTTACGTAATATGCATCTTTCTCTTTCTTCTATCTCCCCGTGATTAGGCTTGGTACCGACTGTCCAGTCGCTCCGTACCCTGAGTAATTATCGCGACCTCGCACGCCAGACTTTTGTTGGACAAGACTTATTGCCGTTGCTTGGGCCTACGTGGCATCTTCCAACTCACTGGAACCACTAGTATTGTTTTAACAGGGTGCTCATTACTCTAAAATAGTATTTTCCCTGCCAAATTTTCTAATTTGTAACAATACCGTGGCTTATAAAAAAAATAAAACAACAGAAAAAACTGCTTTCTACAGCCTAATCACCTTGTAATTCTCATGAAAAAAATGCAACTACGCGCTAAACGTCCCTAAAATATAACTAAACCAACCAAATCTATTCCAAAATAATTTGATTTAATAATACCAATTAAATTCACCCAGCATGGGTTTTTTTTTTTTACATTTTTGGTACCTTTAATTCACAATAGGGTAACATTTTATTTTCCTAAGTACTTGCATACATATTTCATTCATCTTCTCTTGAGCGATTCGTAACATAATGGCCACGTCAGCCATTGCACCCCCTCTGCCCCTTACGCCATGTCAGAGGGCATTTCATTTGCTCTCTGAAGTTGATTACAACTAGATCCGCTCACGCTGGACAGAATACATTCCGTTTACTGCTATGTCAGAAAAAACTTTCTTTTTTTTTCCAAAGTCGGTAAGCGCAACCTGCCTTGAAGACACATAGCTTCACGGAAAACATCGGATTTCCACACATGAAGTACTCAAACTTGCTCCATGTTGATTCTACTCGAAATCAACAGAAATCACGATAAAAAAAATAAAATTCGAATCATTTCCCGAGAATAATGAAATTAATAACTACCCATGTAATTCAACACCTCTCCAAAATTCTAACATGCTTGCCACAGAAATTAAATTCCATTCACGCCCCACTTTTTTCTTTCATTTCTTCATATAGTTTATTTAATCCTATATTTATCTCTTTTTTTCTTACTTATGTGGTCAAAACGTCACTCATGTCGAATAGAACATTTATTCTACTTTTCGAAAATTAAAATTAATACCGACTTAACCTTTTACTCTTCCGATACTTTTTTTTAAAATCATTTATTACACTGTTTAAATCTTATTTCTTTCTCTTTTTCCCAATTTTATTATTACTATAATGATTATTAATTAATTAATTAATTAACAACACGTTCTTTCTTTTATTAATCATTCTTTCAATAGACCCCACAAGCAAAGATTTCACCTCACCATTCTGCGAAAAAAAAATACATGTCAAAGAACAAGAAAATTCTGCCAATACCGTTTGACAACACATCAATTACATAAAAAAAATAAATTAAAAAAATACAAAAATATCCTATAAGCAATCACAAAGTCCCATCTTAGCAATAACAAAAATCCAAACAACAAAATTTTGTCAACGTCAGCAAAAAAAAAAAAATCCTACGAAATAAAATCGTACAATTAGTGAAAAAGGAAAAAAAAAATCACATTTCAGAACCTATCCATTGTTTTTCATCAAAAGTACATATTGTTTTTCCTTAAAAGTTACGCTTAGTTCACAGTTTAAAAATGACACAATATATTCATAACACATATTTATGATTGACGTGTTTATCTTTGTGGTTTTCTCACTGGCTGTTGTTAAAAATTTACAAAATAAGGCCATTTTTCGTTTTTCCCTTCTAATTTTGACATTAAGTGATATTTTTCTTCGTTCATAACGAGCTAATTCCCAATACGATAAACATTTTTTTAACTATTTTCTATATATAAAGTTTTACATCTGTGTGTCTGTATGTCTTCCTTTTCTTTCTTCGTGAAAAGGTTGTACGTGTGTATTGCTTTTGTTTTTTTTTCTTTTTTTTTCTTAATTATTTTTCTAATTCGCCTAGTGTTTTAATGATCCTACGTTGTGTGTGTGTTGATTTGTATTTTTTTTTTACTGTTCTTTCTTTTTCTTTTTTTCCATACATTTTATTGTTTTTCTTGTCCTTTTTTTTTCTTTTTTTAGTCTATTTCTTTTATCTTGACACTAAATCTCCATGCTTCCACGTTGTATTTTCTTAAACACAGGTTCGATTATCGCATCGGTGATGCGACTGGTCGACGAGCACCAAATTGTATATGTTATATATTCGTTCTTCATTGAAGTTATCCTTGAGGGGTACCAAATTGAGCTTTCGTTACATTTGAATATGTTATATAGAGTTCTTCATTTAGGGGCACATTTTACGTTTTCTATATAACATAAGAAAGATTCCGTGTGATTGTCTCTAATATAAATGGTTGTGTGTTTGATTATCATAAAGGGAATCGTGTGTGTGACATGTAATTTCTAAACCTACCTCTGTTTCTCGCTGTTGAACCATCTGGCAATTTCTCATCCTGGAGGGAGACTTGATACCTGTTTGACGAAGATTTATCACTCCAAGACGATGAAATGGTTTTATAGTTTTTTATTTCACTTTCCCCAGAGGTCCTGCAGCAGGTGTAAAGTGAAATCTGCTTGTGTGGTTCTTCTTCACACACGTCAGCGTTCGTCTCCCCCCCTCCCCAGTTAAGAGGGGGAGACCACGGAAAACGTCCGTCTTCTTCAAAGCTCAAATCAAATCTCTCAGATCTAGCCAACCACGTCACACATACGTAATTTGGTCAGCTGACCTTTGATTCTGGTAAACGTGTCTACCTCCACGTTTACTCACCTCTCTCTCTCTCTCTCCCTCTCTCCCTCTCTATTCTCTTATAGAGACAGAGAGAGAGAAAATAGAAAGAGTAAGAAAGCCAGAGAGGGGGGGGGAGATGCTCGTTAACAAACATCCGTCCGCCACTCGTAGAGGGCTCAAACGTTTGTTTGTAAACAAACCGCGAGCTTCGCATTTTTTCAGCTAAATTAAGTAGCGAGTAAGATAATTTACGATAGTGCTCTACCCAAGAGGGGGGCTTTATAAAATATATTTTAGTCATCGACATACAGACCTGTTTCGTTGTTTCACAACTCATCAGTGCCGCTAGACTAACACCTATCCCAAGCCGAGGATCGAACCTAGAACCGTCGTGATGACAGTCGGCAGCTCTACCCTCTGACTACGGAATCGGTGGCCGAAATTAATCTGTCCGAATTTCTATTTAAATAAACATCCGTCCGCCACTCGTAGATGGCTCAAACGTTTGTTTGTAAACAAACCGCGAGCTTCGCATTTTTTCAGCTAAATGAAGTAGCGAGTAAGATAATTTACGATAGTGCTCTACTCAAGAGGGGGGGCTTTATAAAATATATTTTAGTCATCGACATACAGACCTGTTTCGTTGTTTCACAACTCATCAGTGCCGCTAGACTAACACCTATCCCAAGCCGAGGATCGAACCTAGAACCGTCGTGATGACAGTCGGCAGCTCTACCCTCTGACTACGGAATCGGTGGCCGAAATTAATCTGTCCGAATGTCTATTTAAATAAACATCCGTCCGCCACTCGTAGAGGGCTCAAACGTTTGTTTGTAAACAAACCGCGAGCTTCGCATTTTTTCAGCTAAATTAAGTAGCGAGTAAGATAATTTACGATATATATATATATATATATATATATATATATATATATATATATATATATATATATGTATTTACCAGTGGTAAAAAAACCGGACTAGAGTGTTCAATGTGTAGCCAGAGGAGTATATAGGAAATTTTTTACTGTGAGTCCAGGATGAGTTTACATATTGTTTCAGCTAGGGGAAAATCCTCAAAAAGAAGAGGAAATATCCAACTATCATCGTCTATGAATTCTGACGATGCTAGTTGGATATTTCCTCTTCTTTTTGAGGATTTTCCCCTAGCTGAAACAATATGTAAACTCATTCTGAACTCACAGTAATAAATTTCCTATATACTGCTCTGGCTACACATTGAGCACTCTAGTCCGGTTTTTTTTTACCACTGGTAAATACACACACACACACACCCACACACACACATATATATATATATTCGTTCATATATATATATAGAGAGAGAGAGTGAGAAAGAGAAAGATAATTAATTATGTATATATATATATATATATATATATATATAATTCTTATTGTTCCAAAATAAGATGTATAAAATTCACTCTAATAATAATTTATACATATTTTTTATGAAATACGTTTTACACGTGTGTCGTTAAATAGCTGATTACCAAGCAACTGATCAGAGACATCTGTGTATTCTTCAGAAAACTGTTGGAAATTATTTTGTTTCTTTTTGTTTTTTTCATCTTTTTTATCTTTGTTTCACTTGAAATGAAAAAGAATTTGGTGAGAGAACATATTGATAAAAGGAAATGGAGATATTTTAAGAATAATAAAACACTTATTTATCGGCATCTACCCAAGAGATCAGCCGATTGAATTTAATGCGCACGTGAGGAATACGTCTTATGCTGCATATTTGATTATTGAAAATGATAGATATAGTTATATTTATATAATATATAAATATATATAATTTGTATTTTGGTTCGGATTAAAAGCAATAAGTCAAACAAAACCCTAGCAGATATAAAGTGATTTCAATAAGTTTCCAGAGTTTTTGTACAGACATTAAAAAACTTGTCGAATGTTATACTATATATCGTATGAGATGACTTACCAATTTTATAATTTCAGGTTCAAATAAACAACTACAGCAGGAATTGGAATACACCCTACTAAAGCCTAATTGCCACAGCTGGTGAAAAATGCAATCTGGACGTTAGGAGCTTTTAGAAGAATGATATGTAATAAAATTATGTTTTAAACTTGGAAAATATTACACAGCGACGTATGGAATGCTTCAGACTGCTTTTGGACCATCTTACATGGATCAGGCATCAGTTTTTGAGTGCCATAAAAGTCCAAGAAAGGCAGGGGAAATGTGGGGGATGATTAGAGGTTTGAGATGAGTTAAGAAATCAGAATGCCAGAGTTGATTGTCTAAACAAAGAATTTCATGAATAAGGCCCGGCTTTTCTGCCTATAGAGACAATAATTGCACAGTTTGGCGTCAGTGTGGGGACTCTATGCACAATTATTCGTGAGGAATTGAGGATGCGGACGATTTGCACGATGTTTTTTCTAAGAGAGCTCAGAGAAAATCAGAAAGTAAGGAGTTTTCATGCCTAAGATGGGCACCAAGACAGTTGCTCTCTATCCCCGTGGTCAAGACCTTGCTCCCTCTGACTTTTATTTATTACCTAAACTAAAAGAAAACCTTAGAAGCTTTCATTATGAAATAATTGAGGATATGGAAAAAGCTGTGACGAGGGCTGTAGACAAGCTTACACATTAGGACTTCCATAGGGGTCTTCCAGTTGTTCGAACGGTACAGCAAGTGCATGCAATCAGAGGAGATCACTTTGAAGGGGCCTAGAGATTCACGTGTGTACAATCAAGAAAAGTACCCATACAAATAATGTCTTGAAATTTATTTAACGGGAGTCGTATAATTTAATTATAGTCAACAAAACTCTACACCTTCAGATTTATCAATAGAAAGGTCTTAAGGTATGATTTACCAAAGAAACCAACTCTCAATAAAAACACGTTCACACAGACGTAAATAAATATTTCAACTTTTATTAAGGATATGCTATTTCCAATTGACATCGTATTAATTTTTTTCTAAATATTTGTTAAAAGCAAAGAAATTATTAAATTAATTTTCCAGATTTATACTAAAGATTATTCGGCCAATAAAAATCAAGCCCAATAACTCCATTCTTTTTCATTAAAAATAGATGGGAGTTATCCCTCTTGAATGATTAAAAATTTTGTTTATCAATTGTTTAATGTGCACATTTCACTAGTTTATTAAATAATAATTCGTTTTAGATTCTTTTCTCCAAAATCCCCCCACCAAGCTTAAAATCATATCATGGATTAATGTTAACGAACATTCGTAATCAAGAAAAATATAAATAATTATTTAGGGCTTAAATTTTATCATATCAACTTCTACGAGAAATACCGTATCTACTTGCTAACAAAATTGACGTAAAAATGAGACAATTAGCTGGTCTGAGTATATGCATTTATATTTATTATTATTTGTTATTATTTATAGTTTTACATTATTATGTTAGTTTATATATATACATGTATATATCTTTCTATCCATCTATCTATCTATCTATCTATATATATATATATATATATATATATATATATATATATATATAATGAACCCAGTCAACGACAGGTACGTTTGCTAGTATATATATATATATATATATATATATATATATATATATATATATATATACATATATCTTAATACTAGCATATATATACATATAGATATATGGTAGAAATGGTAATTAATCAAAACTGAAGAAAGTGCTCAATACTGTGGTAGAGCAAATATGCGTTTTATTTTTTATTACCCTATCTTTCTGTTAAGTTACATTATTGTTTCAGCTACTCGGCCGTTTTTTTTTTTTTGCCGTCTGTAGCTTCCTCAGCCTTTTACAGTAAAAGTCTGAGGAAGCTACAGACGGCCAAAAATAAAAGACCGATTAGCTGAAACAATAATGTAACTTAGCAGAAAGATACGGTAATAAAAAATAAAACGTATATATATATATATATATATATATATATATATATATACTAGCATGTATATATATACTAGCATATATATACTAGCATATATATATACTAGCATATATATATACTAGCATATATATATATATATATATATATATATATATATATATATATGCTAGCAAAAGTACCCGTCGTTGACTGAGTTCAAAAGCAGCCTACAGAAAATAGACACTGATTATTGAAAGTATGGTATGGTTATGAAAAGAAAGGGTTGTAAAGAGATAGCTTTGAATTTGAGGGGTATCAAAACCAAAGCAAAATATGATGAAAGTAAAAATAAAATACATAAACCCCATAATTTATTATACCATACCTTTTCACACTGAAACACTTATCACACTATTTTGTTGATCTATATTAAAAAAACATTGTTAAACTTTGACATATTTCCATTCTATGGAGGTCAGGCGTGAACGAATACCCCATAATTTTATTATACTATATTTCTTCAAACTCAGACATAATTATCAAAGTATACTTACGCAGATAGATATGAAAAGTCTTTATTGAAGTTTGTGTCTATTTCCATTCTATGGAAGCCAGGCGCGAACGCAGACCCCACAATTTTATTATAACATCTCTATTTAAGTTAAAGCATAATTATCAAAGTATTATTATGCACATCTATTTCAAAAACACTTGTAAATGTTTTTTTTTAATGTTTAATTTCATACTTTGTGGACCAGGAGCGTACGCAGACCCCACAATTTTAATGAATCATCATTATGCCAGATCAAACATACCCATTCCTGTGTCTCGATACATCTTCTATCATTATACGTGATCAGTTTTCTATGATAGTCAATCATATAGGAGCCTATTCGTGACCAGACACACACAGAGACGTTCAACTTTATATTATATATATATATATATATATATATATATATATATATATATATATATACTTTATTTACTCACATAAAATTAATATACGAAAGTATAGATTTATGCGTAAGCTTAAGTATTTACTTCAAAATGCTCAATACGTAGGTAGAGCTAGTTAGTAAGTTATAAAATGTATATGGCGATTAAGCTACACTGAATATTTTTCGTTTCATACACTTTAGGATTCTTCAGAAGCCTGAAGAACCCTAAAGTGGATACAACGCGGAATATTCAGTGTAGCTTAATCGCCATATACATTTTATAACTTACTCGATATATATATGTGTGTGTGTGTGTGTGTGTGTGTGTGTATGTGTACGAGTGTAAGTTTTTCTGTGTGTATTTGTGTGTGTGTGATGCAAATATTGACGTGCAATTGTGCGTTTACTTACAAAGTAGATATAGTAGCAAAGAGAGATATAGGTGGGAAATTACTCTATTCATCGTTGGTCAGAGGAAATGGTCTCTTCTGACTCGCAAGCCATTTACCTCTAATTCAATTTGTGCAAACTGTTTCAAATATATGCATGTTGCCCAGAGCATACATAGAGAGCCAATAATATAGGGAAATGAATTATACTCGTATGATATATATGTGTGTGTGGGTGTGTCTGTCTGTGTGTGTGTTTTGTGTGTGTGTGTCTGTGTTTGTCTGTGTGTGTGTTTGTGTGTGTTGCCATTACGCTGTACAGTTTTATCCTGGTAATAAAGCCCAAATGCCTATCAAGCTAAAATATTTGGAATTTATGTAACCGCGTGTTTTTGTAGATATACTTCATTTTTAGTTTAGCTAGCTAACCAATAAAATTCATTGTTATTCCTACCCATGCGGTAATGCTTCATTAGTTTATGTTCAGCCGACTTTCATTTCGTAACACTTTGTTCTGTAATTTTCTTTTTTTTTAGTTTTATTTTATTTTCTGAATGTGTCCAATTTAGATATGACGTTGTTTTAACAGTTGCATGCGCCTGAAAAACACATTTTAATTTCTAAACCTGAAAATGACTACCAAATTTATCAACCCGTAATAATAAACAATTGTGTACACATAATTTAACACACACACACACACCCTATATATATATATATATATATGTGTGTGTATATATGCATATATATATATATATATAACATTTTTATTTATTTATTATTTTTAAAACAAAATAATAAATTTAAAAAAAAATGTTATGTACGTCCAAACAAATTAAAAGGCGACTTTCTAAGTAAAACAAAAACAATTTATAAAAGAAAAATGAGCTTCCAGGCGGAGCCAATATTAACCGTATTTATCGTTTGAACAAAGCAACAATAACAAATATATATATATATATATATATATATATATATATATATATATATATATATATATATTATATATATATATATGATGCCCTTGGAATCTTTCAGTATAGAGCGATATATATAAAGAAAACGAATGCATACCATTGTGTTGCCAAAACTACTTAATACGAAGCGCGGGTCGCGGATACAGAATGCATCTTATAACACACTCAAGACCAATGTTTATGAAGGAGACTTTGGTCCATATGTTCCTACTGCTTGAAAAACTGGTTCATGTAGAGGATCTACTCACATGTGTATCCATTTCACAAGCTTTTTATCTATATTGTGTTCTTTATGAGCAAAAAGCAAGATATGGATAAAAAACACTTTATATCACAGGCAACTAGAACTGTCAGTGGAGAATCTAGTAACACTCATTATCCAGATGATCGCGACGCATTCACGGATTATGTTGATTGTAACATCAGCACAAAAGCAAATGCAATGCAGTAAAATTTTGTTCGTCTTGTTTCTTTAACTTTATTAAACTTTATAGTAACGTTTATGGGCAATACTAACGCATTTCAGTGTAAAATGTCTCAGAATAATCACCACTAGCAGGACCGCCAGGTCGTAAAATACACTTAAATTATGATATTTTAATTCTTGCAGATTTCGTATATATCATTATAGAGTAAATGTTCTATCGATTTTTATATACTATAAAGTTGCGATATCAAAAATAAAAAAGTATATCTATATGACTTGGTTTATCAGCTTGAATCGAAACCGGATCCCAAACTTATGAATATGAATATGAAATATATATAATTCCTTCAGCTATAATGGAAACTGAAACCAAAACTTATAAAGAATTCTTGATTGAATTATTTATACAAAAATAGATCACTAATGTGCCATCAGCTAAAATCGAAACCGAAACCAAGACTTAGGAAGAATTTTTGATAAAATTATTTTATAAATAGGTTATTTGAATGGTATTAGCTATAATCGAAACCGAAACCAGAACGCATGAGGAATTCTTGCTCAAATTTTTTATAAAAACATTGATGACTTAAACGTATTAAGCTATAACAAAACGAAAATTATGGATAATGTTTGGTAAAATTATTTATAAAAAAATTAAATGACTTTGGTGCCATCAATTATAATTGGAACCGAAACCAAAACTTATGAAGAATTCTTGGTAAAATTATGTATTACAAGAATTTTTTTTTTTTTTTTTTTTTTTTTTTTTTACAAAGGCATCACCACATTATCAAGGCCCAGAGGCCACTCAAGGATAAGGGTTAAAGAGTGTACAGTAGAAGTTGGTCAATATAGTAATCATTAGTAATGAAAATTTGGTAAATTTAATAACTTATATGGAACGGCTCATCAAGAACTTATTTACCTTAGACTTGAACACAACCATATTGTAGTCAGCCGGAAAGCAGGAAAACGGAAGACAATTCCACAGGCGTGCAGTTCTAAGAAAGAAGCTTTGTTCATGGAATCTATGTTTAGGTTTAGGCACAGATAAAGAGTGGGGGAAATTATTGATAGTGTTTACAGCTAGACGAGTGTTTCTTGTGAAAGTTTGGCGAGGGGGGACCATAGATTGAAGCTCAGTTGAACACTTTCCATGAAAATAACGATACATCAGAGACAAACTCGCAACATCTCTTCTGTGAGATAGAGGTTGTAAGGAGGAGAAAAGGACATCTCCTACGAGGCTACGAAGTCTATTTTGAACTCAGGCAGGACAAGTCCTTTCTAGCAGCTCCTGCCCAGATGTGGCAACAGTATTCCATCCTTGGACGTACCTGGCTCTTATATAGATAGAGAATAGCATCAGCAGTGAGATATCTACTGGATCGATAGAAAGATCCCACCATTTTTCCAGCGGCCTTGGCAACAGATTTGATATACGTGTTCCATTTAAGATCAGGAGTAATGGTCAAGCCCAGAAGCTTGTCAAAACTTGAGGCCTCCTGAAGACGAGAGCCATTCATTTCAATTGATGACAAATGTGGATTAAAATGTTGATGATGTAAAGAGAGAAGCTTGGTTTTAGATGCATTAAAAGTAACCAGCCACTCCTTTCCCCATTGTACTACATGCTCAAGATCAGAGGAGAGAGAATTGGAGAGTACTTGCTCGTTTACTGTCTTAGATGTGGTACCATAAATGGTAGTGTCGTCAGCCTAAATGTCTACAAATGATGTAAGGATATGATTTGGAAGATCATTAATGTAGATCAGGAAAAGAGTTGGGCCCAGGATGGATCCCTGAGGGACACCGGCATTAATACTGTGAGCTTCTGATTTTTACCCCTCAACTACTACTCTTATGAACCTATCAGAAAGAAATGATTTAATAATTGAGAAGACTTTTCCAGCTATACCATAGCTAGCGATCTTATGAAGTAAACCTTTATGCCATACCCTATCAAAGGCTTTAGATATGTCAAGAGCAATTGCCCTAGAAAGATTGCCACCGTCGAGAGATTTGCTAATCCTATGCGATATAACTGTAAGGACATCTGCTGTAGATCTAGCAGAACGGAAACCATATTGAGTGTCACTAAGAAGGTTATTTTTGTTGAGATGTTTGATTACTTCTGTATTTAACACAGATTCTAGCAACTTACTCATGACGCACAGGAGACTTATTGGCCTGTACTGAGAGGGGGATGAGCGATCACCTGAATTCTTAAATACAGGGCATACTGATGAGATTTTCCAGGGAGATGGGAAACTATTCTCCTTAAGACAACGTTTAAACAGTTTTGTAAGTATGGGCGCTAGTTCAGGTTGAAGTTTTTTGAGTACTATAATTGGAATACCGTCAGGGCCAGTTGCTTTACTGGAATCAAGGTTTTTGATTAGCTTGGCAACATCACGTACAGATATACGTATATCACATAGCGTGTTTTCTGATACAGGAGGAAATATTGGGGGTTGGCGGTCTTGGTCGCAAAGGGTAGAATTAGCTGCAAAGTTCTTGACAAAGAGTTTGGCTTTGTCTGATGCTGACGAGATTACCTCAGGTCCATTGATAATAGTTGGGATGGAGCACACGCTTCTGTTCAGGATTCTGTTTGCTATTTGCCAAAACTGATGGGAACCAAGCCGCTGCTCAGCTACTTTGGACTTAACAGATTGAGCATACAACTCTCTTGCGTTCCTTATTACTTTCTTACAATGGTTGCTGGCAGTCCTGAAAACGGCTTTAGTTTCCATACATCTATTACGTTTGAAGCAGTGGAAAAAGTGATTTCTGTGCGCAATGGCAGCAGCACATTCTGGAGAGAACCATGGCTGGCTGTTAGGTTTTTGCTGAAACTTTTTTGAGGGTATGAAATGGTCAATACCTACAATTAACCATTCAGTTAGGTCTAATACTATAGAGGACACATCCTTTTTAAACATGGAATGCAGAGGTAGATCAGATATAAATGTACGGAAGCTATCCCAGTCAGCCTTAGTGTATCGATATACTGTACGATGAAGTGGTACGTCTGGGGACTTATTACATTTCATTTTTATCTTAATTGATACAACAGAGTGGTCGGAAGATCCAAGAGGCGACAGAACAGAAACTGAACATAGTTCAGGGCAAGTTGTGAGAAAAAGGTCTAGTAGGCTCGCATACTGGCCGTCATTATCGGGCACACGGGTAGGTTCCTGAACAATCTGAGTGAGGTCATAGGCAATGGAGAAATCATGACAGAACATCCCCTCATCATCGGTCTTGTTTGAGTGGGTCAACCATTCGACGTTGTGAACATTGAAGTCTCCACATACGTGAATGTTAGCTGAAGGATAAGTAGAAAGGACTTGGTCAATTTTCTCAGATATGCTTTGAAAGATTGTAACTCCGCTGTTGTGGGGGCGATAGAGAGTAAATATAAATGCAGTAGTGTGAGCTAAAGCAACCCGGAAGCACATATAGGGTAAGTTAGGATCTTTCCTGGAGATGTCCCTCCCACATGGAAAGCTATCTTTAATATAGGCACATATTCCATGCCCATGGCGATCTTGGGGGTCAGATTTAGAAGTTAAGTTAGAGTATCCTGTAATTGCAAACTCATCTAGGGAAATAGCCTGTCCAATGCCAGTTTCACTTAAAAATAAAAGGTCTGGTTTAGTCTCCTGTAATTGGGTTTCAACCTCTGGAAGGTTAGAACGTAGACCCCTGATGTTGGAGAAGGAGACATGGTAGTAGGGGTCTACGTTGGAAGTTGGAGAACCGGGTTTAATCGTGTATTTTTTCTTGAAACTTGTCATGATGAAATTTTGGAATTTGTGGACTAGGTCGTCAGATTTACTTAGAGCAGGACAGAGAGGGGAAACTAAGAGAGAAAAAGAAACGAATAATTTTTTTTTTTTTTTTTGTACCACATGATAAGGTAAAGCCGTAACAATTACCCACTAGTATGGCATCGAGAGGCCCCACCAGAAGCTACTGCATGGTCCAGATTCCATTCACCAAATGGCAATACAGCAGCCCCAGTACTTTGCACCTGCTGATAGGACAGCCTCCTTAGTGGTTAATCCAAGGTTCGGGTCCCTGACTATCAGGCGGATAACGTCAGCCCAGACAAAACGTTTACCTCCAGCACCCTTACTAGTGACATGGCTACAAGGATAGACATAGAAACAGAAAATTTCCACCAACTCTGCCAACTGTTCGCGCAAAAATACTGCCAACCTAGAAAACAGCTTTTTCTTCTCCCTTTGTCAGAAAAATCACTCATTTAAAAAATGAGGACTGAGGGACAAATAAGAAGAAGCGAGAGTAACAGGAGCTGCCGATAACGCATCCACAATGCGTTTTCTACTCTCCATTAAAAAAAAAAAAAAATAAAATAAAAATAAAATAAATAAATAAATAAAAAATA
Organism: Euprymna scolopes; assembly: GCF_053919585.1. Taxonomy (NCBI): domain Eukaryota; kingdom Metazoa; phylum Mollusca; class Cephalopoda; order Sepiida; family Sepiolidae; genus Euprymna; species Euprymna scolopes. The sequence continues at coordinate 78,376,263 of NC_136516.1, read as the reverse complement.
AAAAATAACTATTAAGTATTGTACTTAATAAAAGTCCAACGGACCTGCTTAAGGGAAAGTATGGTGATAGATTCCCCTCCCACGAACTAAAAATGAGTACAATTAGGTAATCTATTTTTGCAATCAACTCGGTAGATAAATAAACATTTATGGACGAGAAAAAAAAAAAAAAAAAAAAGAAGCTAGCATTTAATACAACAGAAATACATAAATTAAATACTGAAATAAAATGTAGTTATTAATATTTGAATCTTAAAATAAAAAGTGCGAATTAGTAGAGAAAAAAATCACTTATCACAACAATGCATTCCGTCTCCAAACTAGTGAAGAATTTAACTTTTAATAGCGTTCAGAAGATTTTTTTTTTAAATTAACCGTTAAGAGAAAGCGTGATTTTATTCTGAACTTTAACTAATCACGTTTTAAGCAACTTATGATATAAAACAACATCGGATGGGGGGGGGTTCTTCCGAAGTTAGTTGGTGACGTTATAAGTAATTGCGAGATAAGATGGGAGCCAGAAATTAGGGGTGGGGGACTGAAAATGATAATATAATGGATTGATTATACAATATTTAAGATCAACTTGGTAGATAAACATTTATGGACGAGAAAAAAAAAAAAAAAAAAAAAAGAAGCTAGCATTTAATACAACAGAAATACATAAATTAAATACTGAAATAAAATGTAGTTATTAATATTTGAATCTTAAAATAAAAAGTGCGAATTAGTAGAGAAAAAAATCACTTATCACAACAACGCATTCCGTCTCCAAACTAAATTGAAGTGCATAACAAATAAACGACCTGGATTTAAGCGTGAATCAGAAAATAACACCCACCCACTACCGTATTGATATATAGATTACATCAAAACTATCTTCATTGTTGAAGTGAACATACTCTTATGATATAGGGTAGATATAACATTTCTCTTTTCTTTTTCAAATAAACCCTAAACGAATACTACTATGAGTTTCTGAGATACATGGTCGCAAATCTTTGAACCACTTTTCTGACTTGCTTTAAATGCTGCTTAGAATGGTATCTACGTATCCTGCTTGTTTCTCCCTAAAGAAATTTGTCCGTTACACTTTGAAAATGTAAATACAATTTATAAAGACCAACCTGCTTTAAAAAGACTAAATTTGCGAGATGTGATTAAAAACAAAACTGGCAAACATGGACAGGGGGATTAGAGTGACTTTATTTTTTTTTAAAATATCATTATAATAATATATGAACATTGTTGTAATAGTGTTAGAAAGGTAATTTCGACGAGCAGCGGTTCTTCACCATAGAAAAGAGTTAGGAAAATACTACGTTAAAAAGAAAGTATTCAAAATAAATAAAGCATAAATAAATAAATATTTTTTTAAAAATTCCAGAACATTGTCGGCTAAAAGGTGTTGCACCGAAGAAGAAAATTGAAGATAGTGTCTCACAACATTATTTTTTATTTGTGTTTAATTATGTAAGACAATATGTCTTTCGGTGTATTTATATTGGTACTAAGTTTCTCAGTGGAGTATTTTTTTTTAATTTAAAATAAAATGGACGCTATTTTGAGGAACATTGTTAATAACCGCATATTTGCTGCGTGTTATTGTTCTTTTCTGTTAAAATGCAAAATTTTTGTGCTATCCACGAAAATATCATCTTCACCAAGATGCATATATATATATATATATATATATATATATATATATATATATATATATATATGCTATTATTTATATTATTACCGTTTTATCTGTTTAGTTACACATGTTTCTGTTACTTAATTGTGTTAACGATCCAGCAACTTCGTAAAAAATATATATTCTTCGCTCTGCAATAGTATCGAGCACTTTCTTCAGGTTTTTATTAATAACCATTTTTGATATATATATATATATATATATATATATATATATATGTGTGTGTGTGTGTGTGTGTTTGTGTGTGTAATTTATTTATATAATTGAATAATACCAGTCCAAGCATCGTTAAAAATTAAAGTTAAAATTTCTGAAACAAAAACCCTTTTACCCTACACGTATATCCTCTACCAAAGATGAAAACGAATTCAGAAAAATAATTTAAACCGTCTAAAAATAAGCGAAATTGAATAGACGAATAATAAAATCCTCGGAAGACGAAAGCGCCTATTAGATTACATAGACACACGTAATATAAACATTATGTGTTATAGTACTTTCGCGCGAAGGCAATATATCAATATTCCTGATTAAAAATTTTGACCACTTGAAAAATCTTTAAAAAGAAAACTTTTTTTTAAAGGATAGATTTTAAACTTTTCTCACTTACGCTACCAATACTACAACCTAAAAGGTTAGGGGAAAAGCTATATTCGAAATATTTAATTCAGAAATTTACATTTTTATAATAAGGGGGATTATGAGACCAGGGGTATACATTGTTTTCGTTCGGTTACAGATAAGAAATCACTGCGTAAAAATGTCACCATGTCAAAAGCAAGAACACTTACCGAAGTTGAGCTGCTCGAATTCTAGATTTTCATAAGCAAGGCTTGTTACAGCAGGCGATCGCAGCTAAGGTAAAGCGCAGTAAAACTGTGATTTGTAACTTGCTAAAGAACAGTGAGAATCATGGGAAAGCGGAGTTTACTGGTAGGTCCCCCAAATTTCTCTTCCATCGAGTAGGAAAATAAGACGGGTTGTTGTGAACGACAAGGGTTTTCTTCTAGTAGAGTTAAGGCAGTCGTAGATTCGGATTGCAGTCCACTAACCATCAAACGACACTTATGACAAAAATGCATGGTAAATAAAAATTGTAAATAAATTCCGCGCCTGCGTTTACGTCACCAGGTAAGCCTCTTAAGGTTTTGTCGTGAATACCAAGCATGGAACGTTGAGAATTGGAAACAGTCCTGTTTTCTTATGAGAACAAGTTCAGTCTAGGTGGTCCTAATGGCTTCCTACAATATTGGCATAACTAAAACATGCCTCTTAAAATTTTCTCCACACGTCACAGTGATAGAGAACCCTTAATGGTAAGAAGTGCCTTTTCTTGCAGAAGGACGATGGAGTTTCAGGTCGTCAGACAGCGGTTGGTTATGTCAGCTTGCTACAAAAAGTACCGTTGATGACGAAGATTCATGTTTGTGTGGGGATGGTTATAAATCCAACATGATAATGCTATAATCTACGCTGCACAATAGACTTTGACCTGTCTGCCAGAAAATGGGGTCCATTTTTAGGACATTATGCATGCTGACGAAACATGAACCCAATTGCAAATGTTTAGGAATGGATGACAAGAGAGGTTTATCGAAATGGCAAACAATATTCAACAAAAAATGAACGTCGTGAAGCCATTTTCAGAAGCTGGACCAACGTCCCCTGCACCTAAACAGAAACGCTTATTTGTAGCATGCCCCAAAGATTTGTTGAAATAATCAAAACCAGTGGAGATAGAACTTATTATTAAATGCGGTTGTTGAACGTTTTCGTGCACTTTCGTACAATTTCGTAGAAATTATACACCTGGTCTTATAATGTTGATCAAGTATAAAAATGTCTAAAAATTTATATTCACAAATTTATAATAATCAGTTCATTGTTTTCAGTAGATTTTACTTTTCATAGAAAATGTCACAGATATAAATGGCACATGTGAAATAGAATGAGTTTATAAATAGGAAAATATAGCACACAGAAAAATATTGTTGAACATATCACAATAGTAAAGTCTTGGTTTCAGTATAAAAAGGGGGGAAATATGAGGTTTTTTTTTAATGTAGATGAGTAAGTGAGGAACTTTATCAAAAAGAATCTAGATTTTATAGATTAGGTGATAAAATGTGAACACCTTGAAATGTTTCGGAATTTTTTTTTACGGTATAGAATTGGAGATCAATTTCAGATGTTTATATATATATATATATATATATATATATATATATATATATATATATATATATATAAACATCTCTTGTGTTTAGGTTAATGTGTAACATTTTCGTCTAACGGTAAATAAAGCAGGAGACGTATTCGTTACGTGACGTAAAGCTTTAGACAAGCATTTTAAATTACTGTTTTTAAGTTCAAGTACTGTAAAATTATACAGGTCGGTAAATTCCTCATTAAATTCTATTGCGTTTTGTATAACTCGTTTGTTTTTTGTTTTTCTTTCTTATTTAAATTTTTGACCGAGGGACAAAACAAGTATCTAAGACTAACATAAACTCTAACATAAGAAATGAGAAAAATCGATTTTATTTGCTTGAAAACGAATTTTTAAGTACTTAAAAAATATAAGCAGGGACTTTAGAACTTATTTAAAACTAATGTGAAGAAAGCATTGCTACATTCCTAAATGAGAAAATACTTTTGTAAACTACAATTGTGTCGGTCCATAACTAGTATTTACTTCTAGAAAGGCTCTTGATTATCTAAGAACCTCGGGATTACCATTTACCTGTCGTGGGCGTAACAAAATAAGGAAATCTTTAGATATTGTCAAGGACTATGCAAAATGTTTAATATAAATTGTATATAAATGTTAGATTTTAGGGAATGAAGAAACCGAAAGATATATAAAAACATACATATAAAATGGTAAAAAACTAGTTAGAGAAATAAATGATAACCAGGTAGTAAGTCTGAACAGAGTTTTGTAGATGAAAATGGATGACAAAATATATATATAAATAATACTCATATATACATAAATAATGTATTAGTACGTATGTGAGTATTTTGAAGCGTGGAATCGTGTACAGGGTGACCAAAAAGTGACTGAAGGGTTTATTTTCGATTGTATCCTTTTGTAATTTTAACACAATCTTACGAAGACATTGATTTTTTTTTCTTAAATAAAATGCAATATTAAAACTATCCGTACACATTTTTTTCTTTTAAATCTTGCCGATTTTCAGTTTCGCATATTTGTGCTTTTTCCAAAACATTATTCATGACAGATTGCAGAATCTCTGGATTGCGATTTAACTCCCTTGTTTCGTTCCTGACGTTTTCCTTTGATTCTTGCAGAGTTATGGGTTTGTAAACAGATTTTTTTCTTTAAGATATCTCCACAAGAAAAAATCGCGGCTAGCCAAGTCTAAGGAACGTGGTACCCATTTGACATTGCGATAGCGAGAGATAATGTCGTAAACCAATTTACAACTTGCGTACATTGTTTAATGCTAAAGTTATCCATAATTTATTTCCAGAATATTATCTGTAAAATATCTGAAACAGAGAAGAAATAATCGTTAACGGTATAATGACAAAGATATTTTACTACTAGGCCTTCGGGACAAGATCAAAGTGTAGTATCTGTTCCGGCAGATGCTGCAAGCTATGACTAGCTATGACTAGCAAAGACCAGATGTGGGGGCAACCCCACATGCCTGACCTTTAACCAGCTCCCATTTCCCACCTCTCGGGAGCTGGTCCCCCCTTTCCCTTCCCCCTCCCTTCACTCCTCACATTAAAAATTGGCCTTGTGCCTAATTTGCTCGGTGGGGGAGCAAATAAATACCATCTGTTCCGGCAGATACGGCAAGCAAAGACCATATGTGGGGGCAATCCCACATATAAGACCTTGGTCAATGAAGGGGCAACCCTTCATACCAATTGTCACTATCCAGCTCCCCTACTCCCCGGGGAGTTGGTTCCCATTTCCCCTTCACTCCTCACTTTAAAAATCGGCCTTGTGCCTAATTTGCTCGGTGGGGGAGCAAATAAATACCATCTGTTCCGGCAGATACTGCAAGCAAAGACCATATGTGGGGGCGACCCCACATATAAGACCTTGGTCAATGTAGGGGCAACCCTTCATACCAATTGTCACTATCCAATTCCCCTACTCCCCGGGGAGTTGGTCCCGATTTCCCCTTCACTCCTCACATTAAAAATCGGCCTTGTGCCTAATTTGCTCGGTGGGGGAGCAAATAAATACCATCTGTTCTTCAGATGCTGCACTTCCATTTCTTGTTCTCTTTCAGTGGAGGATCAGCCTTCACGACGGAGAAATTTTTTTTATTTTCGTACCTTTTCTCCACGTTAAAAAACGACCCTGGTGTCTAACTCTGTCCCGTGGAGAGGCATAGTAAATAGGTACATTTTGGATACACTGTGTATGCGTTCGTTAGTTAAGTTTGTTTTTATTAATGCGTAACTAGGATTATTACAAAAGAATATTCTCATTGTTTTGACTCTGTAGTATATATCCGACTCTGTTAGACACGCTTAATCAATTGAGAACCACACCAAAAAAGCATATAGATATTAACTGATATATACTCGAGAGTCAAATTAATAAAAAGAATATTCTCTTGTCACAGTCCTAATAATAATCGGAACAAGATATTTGTCTTTGCTCAGCTAATTGTTGCTAATTGTTGCTAATTGTTGCTAGAATGTGTGCGTGAGATGGAGAAAGTTTCGCGATTCATATGCCACACGAGCATAGCCACTTTTTAAAAATGCCACACGGGCATAGTCACTTTTAAAAATGCCACACGGACATAGCCACTTTTTAAAATGCCACACGGGCATAGCATCTTTTAAAAATGCCACACGGGCATGGCCACTTTTAAAAATGCCACACGAGTATCGTCACTTTTAAAAATGCCACACCGACATAGCCACTTTCAAAAATGCCACACGGGCATAACCACTTTTGCAAATGCCACACGAACATAGCCACTTTCAAAAATGCCACATGGGCATCGCCACTTTTAAAACATGGAGAGTAAAACATTTAGATCCGCTTCTCTTAAACAAGTTTAATATTCTGTTATCGAATTGTTATTTTTCTGCCATTTTACCCCATTTGTTGACGTGCTATATTTAGAAGTGCCATATGTATTGGTGCCAATTTTACTGTGCATATTTTTAATGCTCTATTTTTTTTTTACCAGGCACCATATAAAGCAGAAACATGTCTCTTTAAAACTTATTTAAATTACAATTTATTAAGATAAAACTTATGTCTTCCCTCCAAGTCAAATAGATCATGCTAGACAGAGACACTATTTACAAGAAGTAATTACCGGCCTTTAATGTTTACAGTAATGACCACACTTCGACATTGTTGATAGATGTCGGGCTGAAAGATATCAGTCGAGGATCTGTTCGCGGCAATCGATCCGACACAAAAACCAGACGAATTTGGTGTATTTTAATCTAGCGAACTAAAGAATTGGTTGTGGGTAATCCTAAGAGGTCCTCCATCCGAGAACATTTCTCCCATTTTTTAGGTAACTCCATTAGGTGCCGTAACCTAGGAATACCGACAGGGCTGCCCAAACAATTTTATATAGACCAGAGTGCTCCTTCTTAAAGGCGTTGGTTTAATTTTTTTCACGATCCGACCTTGTGTCACATCTTCCTCCGATGGGAAGGAAGTAAATTCCCAGTAATAGCTAAAACTTTATATTAAACCCGCTGGATTACGAGACCCCCTAGGAGCGCTGTAATAACGAGTACATCAAACGGATAATTTACAAAAAGGGAAATCGGTGGAAAGTCTTCAGCGCCTCGGAGGACTTTCTCCTGTCTAGGCACTTCGCACGTAGGCGCTAATCTTCCTTACCGACTTTCATAAAGACCACTCGTATTTCATTTCAGCGGCAACTAATTCCCAATTTGCCTTTTGATGAGGTTCGGAAAGGAGCGAAACACGTCGGAAGTAAAAGTGGTCTATTTTCTATTTCCACACAACAAAGGAAAAGTTTAAGAACACAATAAGAAAAAGTTGCATAAAGCCAGTTAAAAAAAAGGAAAAAAAATACAGCAACAAAAAAACTAAAGAAAATATATTGTATTACATTATAATTTCTTTGCACATTAAATTATTTTTTTTATCCTATCCTAAAGAATCGAAGAGGATTGCAAATTGCATTATTTTGATGACTGAACTTATGCGTTAATGACCTGAAAGTTTCATCTCTGTTGCAGATACTGACGGAGTGAAACTCTAAGAAAAAATCTCTTGCCATGGACGTACGTCAGGAACAGAGACGCGTGATTGAATTACTCTATGCAATTCATATATATATATATATATATATATATATATATATATATATATATATATATATATATATATATATATATATATATATATATATATAGTATAACCCGGGCACAATAGGCGTTGTTATATAGGTTAACACTTTTATTTGGGTTTCTTATATTCGGGTAACCTTGTACATATACGCAAAATTGGGACTAGAGAAAATCTCCCTCATATCTGGTTTAAATATATATATATATATATATATATATATATATATATATATATATATATATATATATATTCGCGTATCTTATATCCGGGTTACACTGCATATATATATATATATATATATATATATATATATATATATATATATATATGTGTGTGTGTGTGTGTGTGTGTGTGTGTGTGTTTGTAGAATTTGTGTTAACCGAAATACACGTTTCTATGTTATATAAATGATGAGTTTTGACTTATTGTGTTATTAAAAGAAAAAAAATTAGCAGTTACGATGTCAAAAAAATGTGAAGAAAAAAACTCGCAAAAAATGTAAATGAAAGTTTTTTTTTTGTTTTTGTTTTAAATAAAGAATCGTAGCTGAATTGGATTGTTTGTTTATTTTAAAATAAAAATCCAGTGGACCACAACGTTAATATCGAAATCACGGAAATTATTTTATTTGAACTGATATCGAAAATAATGCTTAAAATGTGTGTAACTTATTTTTAGTTTAATTATCCGTCGAAAAGCAAAAACAAAAACAAAAAGAACTAAGTTAGCATCCAGGGGAAATAACTCAAACCGTTTTATAAAAAACACAATCGATGTCGGTAAAAACAAATTAAATTAAATATGTTATCAATATAAATAAAATTCAAATAAAAACCTTAAATTGAACACTTAAAACAATTATCTCACTATAAACAATAACTAACACCGCTATGTAATAAAATCGATTTTCCTTAATGCAATATGCAAATGACGTCACCTCTTAATTGTATATTTTGCAAGAATAGTACTATATATATATATATATATATATATATATATATATATATATATATATATATATATATATATATGAATGAATGAAACATTAAGGTAATGGACCTTTTGTATATGTATATCAAATTGTGAACAAACAAACAAATAAACAGACAGGAAGACGAATTTATATATATATATATATATATATATATAATACGCATCAAATGCGCTTGAAAGCCAAATCACAACGTAATATTAGGGAAATAAACAAACAGACTTTTCTTTCTCCAACTTTCCAACATGGCAAGAAAGAAAAAGAGAAAGAAAAAGAAATAAAACAGCATACCGAAGATGGAGTGTGGCCCCGAAATATATTTAAATTATCGAACAAGGAAACATTTGTTTATTTTTCGAATATTATTTATGATTTGGCTTCTAAGCGCACTTATTCAACTTAAATCAACGATTCTATATGGAACTCACACTCTTGACATTAATCTCGTGTTGCCAACGTACAGTTCCAACATTTCAAAATTCGACCGCTGAGAGATAATATGCGACTCTTTACAAACGAGCTTTTTTTTCTCCAACTTTACAACATAGCAAGAAAGAGAAGATCAAAAAATAAAAATAAATAAAACAACATACTGAGGATGGAGTTTGGCTCCGAAAAATATTTAAATTAAGCCAATTAAAAAATGCAATATTCCAAACTTGCTTATTATTATTGTCAATAGAGAAAAATCCATTTGACAGAATTGAAAGAGAGGAGGAGGAAACGGATTTAGAGAAAAAAAAAACAAGCAAAGAGGAAGAGAGAAATATAGAAGAGGCGATTGAGAGAAAGAAGATTTTCTATAAAGATGTTACACCCACGCTTAATGCTCTTCTATTTTGTTTTACGGCAACGTCGGGTAACTTTACTACTATAATAGAAAGGATTAAAAATTGCCAAAATGCTTTCGAAAAATTGGTCGAAATTTAGTCTGACAAACAAAAATCCTACTTTAAACTTAAGCACAATAGATCGACGGCAGTGCCATTACAAACTCAAACTAATTCTAATAAAATTACCGATTCCAATATTTTGATAAACTCATTGTCAGATTTTCATCCATATCTTCCAAGTGTGCCATTGTGCCCTATTTACATACTCGTGCTATTTTTCCCTGTGCCATTTTTATCAGGCTATTTTTTCCGATGTCATTTTCAACTAAATTCGTTAGTATGATCTTTGAATTTTATTTAACTGGTGATTCAAAATCAACGATTAATCATTTTGTCGTTAGTACCAGCAAGCTTTAACTTGTCTGATTGACAACATTTCTATTTCAAAATGAAAGCTTAACAGTCTGTCAAAAATGCTATTTCAAAAGTAAGCGTGACTAAACGAGAAAAAAAAAATGTTACTTTGAAATTAAGAATTACAGTATAGAAAAATATAGTGAGTGCCTGGCTTGTATAGTGTAGCTGTTGATTAAAAAAAATGGCGACGTGAAGTCGATTTCATCTTCAACGCTCACGAGAACTAACCAAATTCTCGCATTTCGAATGCCAATTAGACAAGCGGTTTAAAGAATGGGAGAGTTCGTTTTGAAGAAGATGAACTGTACACACATGATACATTAAAGCGTGGCATATTATTTGAAAAAAAAACACAGAAAAGTGAAGAGGTGGGGCGAATTACGGCGTCAGTGAAAAGAAGTGCTGTCAATTTATTTATTAAGAACACAGTGAGAAATTATCGATCGATGGAGAGCATCCTTTATAGAGATACTTGGAATGTGTCATAATATGTTCTTATTTTAATGTGGGAGCCGATCGACAAAAAATGCTATTAGGTTGGTGCAAAAACAATGTCGTTTTTTTTTTTACATTCAACTACAAAAATCATAATCCCTTTAATAATAAACTTTATTAATCGAAACAAGAACCATTAGAATCGATACATTTTTGCTAACGAGAGAACAAGTTTATTTATCTCATTAGCATAGCAATCCAGAGTTCTGGAAGCGATAGAGTTTTTGAAGGCCGATTCGGCATCATCTCGGTTTTTGAAGTATTTTTGGCGAGGGAAGTTGTCCAGATGCTTAAAAAAGTGATAATCGGTGGTCAAGAGGTCTAATGAAAGATGAGGCAGTCTCGCAGTCCTATTCGTTCAGCCTCTGCAGAGTCAGTTAGGGAACATACGGAGAAGCGTTGTCATGGAGGAGAATTGGTCTTTTCATATTGATCAATCTCGGGCTGGTGCATTTCATCAATTTGGAGCTTCTGGTGCATTTCATCAATTTGTCGGCAGAACTTCTCCGCCGTGATCGTTTCGCCTGGATTCAGGAAGCTGTGACGGATTAGACCGGCCGCACACCCCCCAAACACTCATCATAGCCTTTTTTTGTGTGTGCAATTTCGGCTTCAGAAAGTGTTTTGAAGCTTCTCCGGCACCCAACCACTATGTCGAACGTCGTGGTTGTCGTAGATGATCCACTTCTCCTCACACGTCACAATCCGCCCGAGAAATGTTGCGCAGAAGAAGCGTCAGACACACCTCAAAACGACGATTTTTTTTTATTACCTTTCAGTTCATGTGGCGTTCATTTATCCAACATTTTTACTTTACTATTTGCTTTAAATGGCGACCGGCTGTTGAGTGCTAAGGGTTAGAGTTAGGTTAGGGTCTTAAGTTCAACATTAACTTCTCGTGTGGTTTTGCTAGGATCAGTTTCAATTAAGGTTTTTAAATGTTTGTTATCAACCGCAGTAAACCAGCCGCGACGATTGTCATCTTTGAGGCTCTCATCATCATCGCGAAATTTCTTGAACCATCGTTGTGCCACACGTTCGTTATTTTTGTATGAATACATCATTTATATCAAGAGCTGTCTTGGCAGCTTTTTGGGCTAGTTTGAACTGGAGCAAGAAAATTGTGCGAATTTGAATATTATCCATGCTGTATAAATGAAAGAGCAAATTGAGATCGGTAACGAATAACACGATTCGGTAAACCAAAAAAACGTGCTTCAAAATGATGTATAACATGGCTATATATATATATCAATGAATTGATTCCGAAATCATATATAAACGTAACATATGTGAGAAAACGATATTGTTTTTTGAACCGATCAAATATCCCCAATTAAGTTCTGTCAGATACCCGACGGACAAAACCTATGCTATGGATGCAACGACGCGTCTATCAATAAAAATCGAACGATCGAAGAGTAATCGTCCACGTGAAATGCTTCCACCATCGTGCGGGTTCTCGCCCGTGTGCTCAAAATAATTTGATTTGGTGCCCGAAATGGTATCAGTCCCTCTTGCGAATTAGCCGACTCGCATCATTCCTATACAATTTAGCATTCGAATAGCGTAATACCCGTCAAATGTTGACCGGTAGAATTTAATTAAACCTAGAATATATATATATATATATATATATATATATATATATATATATATACATATATATATATATATATATATATGAATAAAAAATTCAGTACGAAAATTATATCAATGTTTATATCTTTTCTGTGTTTATTTCCTATGTGTTGACGTGTAGGAATACAAAAAGTATTTCGAAAAAAAAAACAAAAAAAACGAACATTTTTCTTTCAAAAGAACATATTTTCGACCGCTTTTTCGGTCTTCGTCAGTTTGAATGATGGAAACAGGAGTGTAGAGCGGGCAGCGTTAGTAGCGGGAGGGGCACTGGTATAGCCAATGAGGTTAAGATCTATCTGAATATGACCCTTCCAATATATAAATATATATATATATATTTCTTCAGTGGTGAAAAAACCGGACAAGAGTGCTCAATGTGTAGCCAGAGCAGTATATAGAAAATTTATCCTGTCCAGAATAAATTTACATATTGTTTCCGCTAGGAAGATATTCGCTGAAGATGAGGAGCGATCCGACCAGCTTCGTCAGAATTCATAGATAGTCCATCTATGAATTCTGACGAAGCTGTTCGAATATCTCCCCATCTTCAGAGGATATCTTCCTAGCGGTAACAATATGTAAATTCATTCTGGACTCACAGAAATAAATTTCATATATATATATATATATATATATATATATATATATATATATATATATATATATATATATATATATGCTCGGTATAAAACGTAACGTTAAATTACTTTTTTAAATATTAGGTAAAAAAACGTAAAGAAAAGGAGACGTGAATGCGAGTATTATGTTTTTTTTTTTTCTAAACAGTTTACTTTTTTAACGAAAACTTAAAGACAGTAAGCCAAGGACAATAACCTTTAGACCAGCCACATTCTTTAAAAAGGGTTTTTCAAACCTCATGGCATGGTTGACAAATAGATAAAAATCCAATGACTGACCCAAGTACACATTTTTCAATGTTGATCCCTAAAGAGCCCTTTTTTCCGGATGAAACACGATAAAAAGTTTTCCACATACCTGATATATACCAAATTACAAGTATGTAAATCACATCCCTATATACAAAATTTATGGTAGGTAAATTAAAAATTCTTTGAGTATTTAGGTTGAGAAGTGTTCTCACAGAAATTCTCACTTATTTATATATATATATATATATATATATATATATATATATATATATATACAGAGAGAGAGAGAGAGAGAGAAAGAGAGAGAGAGTGGAACAATAAAAGTATCGCCCGAAAGAAAAAAAAACACTACAGCTTTATTATAGAACTTTCATTGAAAAAGAATAATTCAGGTAACTTGATTGGGTAGTAGAGCTTATATCTATTCAATGTAGCCGCCTTCATCCTCAATCACCGCCTCTATTCGGGGCCAAAACTAGAAGTATGGCTTTTCCACAAGCGCCGGCGGGAGTTCGGCAAATATTCGGCGAATGGTAGTGACCAGGCTGGCTTTGCAATGTTGGTAATGTTCTCGACGTATGATCAAACGAAATAGTCCAACGGGTTCAGATCGGGGAAGGAGGGGAGGACAAAAAAAGGTGCGAAGTCGTAGCACTCCCTCTGAAGCCAATCCTTGGTCTCTTTGGACGTGGGCCGGCGCTGATTCCTGCTACTAAACTCTCGATCTGTCAGCGGTCACCTGATTGAGGGGACTACTACACTCTTCAGCACATTTAGATACAATTTGGTGTTGATTTTCAAGCCGACTCCGAAGATGTGAGGTGGCATGATGTGACACTCGCTTGAAACCACAACAAATACAATAACCGTTTCTGTTTTCATCACCCTGGGCACGTCCCTGTTATTCGTGGCAATCCAATGAATCATTTTGAGGGTGCTGGTAATGGTACGGTTGTCATAACTTGGATTGGTAGAGAGCATGTTGTACAGCGGCGCATCTCCGATCTCGCTTGTTGAACAACGTGTCCCTTTCAGACATGGGGGGGGGCTCATTCAGTCTTTGACAGACTATGGATGCCAACGAACAGGTGCCTGCACGCGAAATTATTGTAGCAGGATGTGCGCAATCACCAACCACACCTCTTCTTAGTCGACATTGTTAAATAACAGTGGCAAGTGAAGTGTATGTACAGGACGACTGGAAACAAATGCCGAGATAAGCGGAGAGCACATACAGCGCCTAGAAATCCAAAATGGTCACCCATCTCGTACTAACAGGCTCAACGTTGGTGAACTTTGGTGATCTGACGAGAACCGGCGTTTCAACGCAATTATGGCGTATATCAGGCAAGATAAAAAGCACCTGTCGCTCTTGGGATTTGTCCACAACTGGCCAACAAGAAGATGGGCTGAAATAAAAAAGAAAACCGGTTTTCTCTAAACGGAAATGAAAGCATGTCGTCATTTTTATGGCGTCAATGTTATCGTTTCACTATATATATATATATATATATATATATATATATATGTATATATATATATATATATATATATATATATATATATATATATATATACTAGTAATGGAAAGTAATAATATTGCAAAATTATATTCTCGAAGTATCCTGCCCGCCTGTCAATAAAATGGGATGTTTATAATTCTCCAATGATCGCTTAAATAAACGATGCATAGTACGTGATTGGTTACTTTGAAATATGCCATCAGGTGCGAGTCAGCGTGGTGCACGTTCATCCATATTTTAAAAAAGGAGCAGTGTCTTCTAGTTTATCTTCAAAAAATAATATCCCAGAGATATATCATCTCAAGTAACGTCTGATTGACGATATGACTATTATGTTGATGGAGCTGAAACTCCCCAATGCCTCAAGCATAACATTTAATTGACTGGCCATTTCGGCTAAGAAAAAAAATGTATATTAGAAGCAAAGTAACAGAGCAAATATCCAAAGGGAAGGCAGTAAAAATGTAGTCAATACATAGTTCATTTAATCTGTATACGAGAGCGTGTGTTTTATTTTGTGTGTCACTCTTACATCTTTTTTTTTATCCAAGTGACTGCCGTTTGATTGTTATGACTTTCCATTACTTGTAATAAATAATTTCACCGAGGATTCTTCATAAGTTTGGATTTAGGTTTCGATTATATATATATATATATATATATATATATATATATATTATTTTATTTATTTATTATTGTTTTTTAAAGAATAGTAATCGGGTCCCTACATGCATGTATATAGATTATTGTTTTTTTAAAACATAATAAATAAATACGATAAAATATTATTTGTTTCCTTCCAAATAAAAAAATAGTTGATTTTCTATTATATATATATATATATATATATATATATATATATATATATATATATATATATATATATATATATATATATATATATGATTATTTAATTTAGCAGGACAACTAGAATTTTTTACATTGGTCTTGAAGACGACCATGTTGGAGCTACCTGCAAAGCAGGACAACGGAACAGAGTACAAGAATCGCACAATTCTAGAAGGAAAAACAATTCTGCATGGAATTTGAATTCTCATTAAGGTACATATATGGAGTGTGAGAAATTGTGGTTAGTGGTTGTAGTTAGACGAGTATTTTGTTGCGAAATCGAAACTTACCTGCACCATTGACTCTTCCAGTTCTATATTACGATGTGAGTCACTAAGTGCTGAAGGGACAATAGACAGAAGAGAAGTGTCTTACAATATACAATGAAATGGGAAAATAGCAAACAATGAATCTGTAGGTTTTTTTAGATCGAGTCTTTTAGATTTGAAAATGACAATAGAAACTTACAGAACAGATAACATAGAGAAACAATGACACCTGACGGGGGTATCAATGAGATACTTAGAGAGGGAAGGGCAGCTTCTGGGTACTCGGGATGGTGGTGGGGACGGCTTCAGATAGCGACCTCGAAAAGATGAGTTGACACCGAGCTGGCGTTTGTGACGGATGGGAATTCTTAGCGAGTAGCGTTGGACAACGGAGGACAGGTTGTAGAGCTGACAGCGACGAGCTGACGACTGACAGACGAGTCTCGTTTTGACGGAACACAGAGGAGACACACTATCAGGTCTAAGTTTTAGTATTGACGTTTTGTTTCTCCTGTTTGTTTTACTCTATTCTTTTACTTAGTGAACCCAAATGTGTCCCCATCGACAGTCGCCAGCGAGCAAATGACGATCCAGTAAATAGAAGCATAGTTAAATGAAAAAAACACGGCATACGACGTTAGGGGTCGACGGTCTGTCAGGGCCACGTGTTGTCACAAATGGTTCTGTTAGACCTGAGATCCGATCCTGGAGCAATTTCACAGTGAAAGTTTAGATGGTTGAAAAAAAGAGAGAGGACACGTAAAAAAAGATAGATTGAAACGGCCGACTTCATTTTAAAAAAATCTAAAAAAAAGAAAAATCACGGATACAAAAACGAAAGCACTCGCGTTATAGATTTAAGCGAGAGAGAGAAAGAGGAGAGACGCAGAAAACATTTAAACGGCCGAATTTATTTTAAAAAAATCACGGAATATAAAAAGTAAAGTAAAGAAAAACAACACACAAACAACCGAGAAGGAAGGAAGAAAGGAAAATCGAGAAACAAAGAAAATGCGAGATGAAGAAAAAGATACGCGGTGAGTGGCTTTCTCTTGTTTTATGGCTCTGCACAGAAAACATCCGCAACTTTAGACCAATTTATTTTTCCATTTTTATATAATATTTTTTTATTTTTTTGTTTAGCTTTGTTAGCGTGTATAAACGCAGATTTTCTTTCTTCATAGAATCATGTGCGAATACAGGTTTTCCATGTGTGATTCATTGAGAGAAAGGGGGGAGAGAGAGAGAGGGATCTTGTAACGGCGGTGGGTTGCTTGGAGAAGACAGTGAGGAAATCAGGTAGCAGCGACCGACAATGAAGAAATAAAAGGGAGTGACAAGGGATGGTGTGGAAAGGTTAATCGAGATAAAGAAAAGAAGAGAGGGGTATCAGAGGTTGGCGACTACAATGAAAAGTGCGGAAAGAGTGGAGAAGCTTATTTCTATAGGAGAGAAAGGGTAGTCGATAAAGAAGGATGGGGAGCGAGAGTGTGGTCGCGCACATCTGTGTTAACAAAATTTAATTTTTTCATATATATATTAAGATTCGTCGCAGTTTTCCTATATTTTTACATATATGCTCAAAAAGATAGGTGAAACTATGTTTTTTTTTTATTAAGAAAGACAGAATCAATGTCATTCTTTATGTATACATGTTTTTGTTTTTTCGTTAATCGTGTTTTCCTTTCGTTGTGGGGATTTCTATTTTTTTTTAACTAGTTGGAGCGACTTTCCAACAGGTGGAAGTGAGAGTAAAGACGGGGTGCGAAGACCTCCCAGGAATGGGTGGAAGCCTCAGAAGTGATAATTAATTCGGGAAATTTTGATATTAAATTGCATTGAAAGAGTTTAGAAGCAAGGAGTGTAATTCATTATTCAGTTGGGATTGAAAAGTATGGCGGAGCATCATTTTGTTATTTTATGGAAATTTAAGCCTAGGACAAGGTTTGCTAAACATTTCAATTTTTGTCTATATAGAAATCTTCTATATTTGTAGCAATGTGTGTTCGCCCGTCTTTTCACTCACGGTTTACAGGGACTTCTACAGCATAGCACGTTTTATGAGAGAGAGGTTCGTCGATTTAAGAAATGTCCTGAAAACTTCGTTAGTTTTAGGAACGGGGATTTCTCTTATGTCCAGTGCTAGATGATTAGGGTTCGGGAGATAGATAGAAAGAATTTAAGTCATGGTGATTCGACTTGGCCAGGTTGTTGACGGAAAATGGAACATGAGGTGTTGTGGGGTGCAAGAAAATAAGCATCCGGGAAATCGGATGGTTAGGGATATAATACACTGGCACGTGGGGTACGTTCAGTTATATGATCCGGTGGCAGACGGAGAATCATTGAGAAAAATATGTTTACAGATAGAGAGTGCGGGTGTGTAGTATACGTCGAGAGCGTGGATAGATAGCTAACAGATTGTGTGAAAGCTTAATGTTTGGAGAGTGAATTACTTGTGAAGATTAAGGTTGACGCGATGAGTGATTGTGGTGACGTCAGTTGAGAATTTTAGTATTTTAAAGGTGTGATTCTTTTTATCACTATCCATGATTAACGAAAGGCGTGCAAGCCTGTGATCTGTGCGAAGGGGAAGAGAGAAAGCCCTTCACTTACAAAAAAAAAAAAGAAAAAATTAGAACAAAAAGAGACAATCACAGTGAAAATTTCTTTTTATTGAAATTATCGTTTATATGCAAAAAATGGAGACTGTTTAACTAATTCCTTTCTGTAGATTTGCATATGAACTTTATCTTTTTATCGTTGCTCATAAAAATAGAAAGAAAAGAGACTAGTCTTGAATCTAAAGAAAAACAAGGCCGATAACCATTAGTCGCGTGTTCTTGTGTAATGAATGAATTCGTGAATGTAGGATTGACAGGAAATTTTTAAAGATAAACTAAAATGACCGAAAAATGGGCTGAAATGACGTAGAATGACTTTAATAAACTTAAGGGTGAATTAAATGACCTTAAGAATGACTTTAATGCTTAAAAAATAACTGGAATCCTTCAAAACCAACTTGAATGATCTGGAGGATGAATTAAATGGCTTGGAGACTGACTGGTTGTAAAGTGGATGATCATTTTACATTAAATTAATACAGAAAAGTAATCCCTCACTTCATATGACAATAAGAACAGCATGTAGTAAGAACAGATACTACATTTTGATCTTGGCCAAAAGGCCAAGAAAAGGGTATTTATTTGCTCCCCCAGCGAGCAAATTAGGCACAAGGCCGATTTTTAATGTGAGTGACAATTGGTATGAAGGGTTACCCCTACATTGACGAAGGTCTTATATGTCGGATTGCCCCCACATATGGTCTCTGCTTGCAGTATCTGCGGAAAAGATACTGCACTTTGATCTTGGCATTTTGGCCAAGAAAAGCTTACAAAGCTAAGAACAGCATCTATTTACAACATACCTTTGATCTTAACCAAAAAAGTCAAGCACAAAAGTGTTACGGACAAACCGACCGACCGACCGACCGACCGACCGACCGAGTGACTTATAGAGTCGCTTGCACGCGGCTAAAATATTTTGGTTATGTGTGTAAAAAAAACTGCTTAAATCTTGTATTTTTATGTATTTCTTATAATGATTATTACATAAGTTTCTTGCATGTAAAATTACACTCGGACTTTTAATCAATTATTACAAGAGATGAGAAAAGATAGAACGTAAAAAGAGACTTATAATTGTAAAATGCTATATATTTTCAGGTTGTGGATTTTATTGCGTTGAATTATATTATTGTTTTAGTGTTGTAGAAACAGTAGAGAAGAAATTTTATTGTTTAAATGTTATTTGCCTTTTTAATAATGCTATACGTGTTGTTTGAATAAAATGTATGAAGCCGTTTTTCTTGTTGAAAAATAGATGACGAGAGATTTGATTTAAAATGATGTATTTTCAGATAAGTTTTCGTTACAATACCTTTACTTGATATATCATTTTAAATAGCATTTGTCGCCTTATCTTATGTTTGAAATTACAGTCGGTTTAAAGTGTGTGTCTTCTTTTCAGAGCGTTGAATACAAAATGAAAAAAAAAAAATTAGCACAATTTTTATTTCAATTCAAGCTAGGCCAAAAAGCTGTTGAAATAGCTCACGATATCAACAAAGTGTTTGGCACAGGAACCACTGGAATGAACAGCACAATGATGTTTTTTTTTTTAAATCTCGTGGCTGCGACGACAGTCTTGCAGATAATGAGCGTAGTTGTCGGCCATTGAATGTTGACAACGAGAAATTAAGAGCCTTAATCGAAGCCCATCCAGGCACAACTGTTCAAGAACTTGCTTTTTGATTAAATGTAACGTATACGACGATCTTCCACAATTTGAGAGAAATTGGAAAGACAAAATCTTTATAAATTGGTACCTCACGAATTTAACGAAAACCAAAAAGAAAAGTAGCGATGGGGTGTCATCTTCCTGGTTTTTTTTGCGTAACAAGAACGACCCGTTTCTCGACCGGATGGTATCTTGCGATGAAAAGTGGGTTCTTTACGAAAAACGGCGACGTTAATATATTTTAAGGGAAGTGGTGTTTGATAAACACTGTTGGAGAGCCATGACTTAACATAATGTTTTGTTTTTAAATCCCCGAAACAGTCTTTCACCGTAAAGAATTATGATCTCCTTAAGAACATTAGTTCTATAGATGGTTTATGTAAGTAAAACTATTCAGCGGTACAGGAGATTATTGATTTACTGATAAAATAATGTTCCGACGAAGGACAAATTTTTTTTTATAGTTTTAAAGGTTTAAAAGAAACTTCCAAAACTCTCTCTCTCTCTCTCTCTCTATATATATATATATATATATATATATATATATATATATATATATATATATATATATATATATAGAACCACAATAATAGCTTTATAACAGAATTGACCTTATTTCGACTATTTGACTATGGACAGCAATGAAAGATTCTCAAGAATTTTACTTATGATTCTAATAATGTTGGTGAAATTTAAAACGCATAGTTTTCTGGCTTTTGAGAAATTTAAATTTATGCTAATTTTCTATATTTTTAGTCAACAGCGTAAATAGATATTTATTGAAAAAAACAAAAACAAAATGTATACAGTTTTATATTGCCTAAGTAGTGAAATTAAACAACAGAAATAAGAAAAATGTGTGTTAAGCCAGAACTCTTTCAATAAATGTTTGCAATTTAGAAAAAAATAAACTGTCCTGTTTGTCGACATTATCTCCATGACGTTTAATAACTAAGGCTAGGACAACAGCGTATTCTTTTCATTGTTTTGACTCTCGATTGTGTGGTTTTTAATCTGGAGGACACAGTAGGCCCACTGTTAGTTCCTCTCAATGAAACCCCAAAGAGACTAAAAGTACTGTGCTATTGTTACGCATGAAAATCAAGTTTTTCATCAATAAAAGAGGTATGTCGTCTAGCCATGCACCCAAGGAGTCCTTTAACATGTCACAATATGAAGCAGATTGAATTTATCCGGTACTTTGACAGTCTATCCCCTATGGTACCAGTCCATATCATAATGTTTCGTCCCTGTTGTCGCCTTAAATCTTGATGACGGTAAGTTCCATAAAGCCCCAAGCTCTTACTAAAAGCGTCAGGTCCGTCACGGGTTGTCCGAGTCGCGTCAGTGAAAAGAGCGTTATTCATGTGGATCTTCGTTTATTTCGCTGCTTATTCCATTCTCAAAACTTTAGGAGACAATTTCAAAGGGCCCTTGACGGAAGCATTGGAGCGAATGATGTCATTTCTTGTGGTTTTAGGAACACATTT
Organism: Euprymna scolopes; assembly: GCF_053919585.1. Taxonomy (NCBI): domain Eukaryota; kingdom Metazoa; phylum Mollusca; class Cephalopoda; order Sepiida; family Sepiolidae; genus Euprymna; species Euprymna scolopes. Next base: position 78,354,521 of record NC_136516.1, on the reverse strand, counting down.
CTCATATCTCATTAAGAGTCTTTGAATGCCCAGCATCTGATCGTTTATTCTGTGGTGAAGAGTCCTTCAGAAATTGTCTCACTGTGTCAATATGGCGTCTTATTTTCTCGACAATAATATTAGGATAGGTACTTGGCTCTACAAGTACATTTAAATAAATAAATGGCATTATTTATATGATGAGGAGAGTGCAGGACATCATTTCGAGAGGATACCAATAATGGTTTTGTCGAAAACACACGTTGGCAGAACGACCATTGGGTTAGATGGTCGCGTACAACAACATGTATCCAGCAAAATCAGGAATGGAGTCTACGGACAAACGGGTGTTTTGAGTAATACGTATAATTCTGCTATAACAGACCATTTGCTTTAAAAACCCGCGATGTGCGATGCATTTCAGCAGAGACTCATTTTCTATTCTAACTCACGCTCATTCGTTATTTGATCTGAAAATCGTGGACACTATTCACATCCGTTTAAAAAGACATTCTCTCTGTAAGCAAAGAGATTGCCTTTTGGGTCTGGACGTGATTAGTCTCTAAGACGTTTCTTCTCTATTGTATAATTATCATAACGATGGATTTAATTTAGTCATTCCTACTATTTTTACCCGATAGTTGGATTTTACTTCAGTCGTTCCCCGGTTTGAATTCGGTTCATTATACAAAAGAAAACAAAAAAAAAAACAACCAAAAACCATCGATTCGGCTATGGAAAATGAGGGCAAAAACCCGGTCAGACGACTATACACCCTTTATTATTTAATTTTTTAACCTTCATTAAATGTTTCCCTTTCGTCCTTCTTTTTAATAGCTATAATATATATATATATATACATATATATACATATATATATACATATATATATATATATGTATATATATATATAGATAGATAGATAGATAGATAGATAGATAGTTTAAAAATATAATTATCCACTGACAGGTGTTTAGTCGCCTACGATTCATGAAAGTGACTGAATCAAGCAAGATTAGAAATCGAGACCCAATGGTTAGAAGCCTAACCTCTATCCTTAGAATATCTCGCGTGACTGCGCTGCTGGATGTATTGCTTGATTTATTCGTTTTTTTTTTGTTTTTTTTTGACATACATTTGAATCAATTCAATTATTATACGAAAGCGCATTTTTTTACCAAAATGCGAGTTAAGAATAATTTTCCCTTTACCAATTTGGTTCCCCCCAAACGAGGAGCGGCGTATATATATATATATATATATATATATATATATATATATATATATATATATATATATATATACTTATATTTATACTTAATTTGCTCACATAAAATTAATATACGAAAGTATAGATTTATGCGTAAACTGTAAGTATTTACTTCAAAAGTGCTCAATACGTAGGTAGAGCTAGTTATTTATTAATAAAATATATATGGCGACTAAGCTACACTGAATATTCTGCGTTTCATTCCCTCTATGACTCTTCATTACTATATATATAGATATATATATATATATATATATATATTATTATTATTATTATTATTATTTTTATTTTTTTATTGTTAACGATTGGCTTGTTAAGAGAAGGACGACACTAATTTGGAAAGATCCTGCGAGTGTGTGAAAAATCCTGCAAAGGGAACAGATGCCAGCAATTACAGACCAATTACATGTCTACCACTAGTGTGGAAACGGTTAACTGGAATCTTTGCGGAAAAATTTATGGACATCTTGTGAGTAATGGTGTTTTCCATGATGAACAGAAAGGGTGTCGGAAAGGCTCGAGGGGTACCAAGGAGCAACTATTGAATGACAATGCAGTAATGCAGTATGCAAAGAGGAAAAAGAGGAATCTGAGTGTATAAGTATTTGGGAGGGTTGGAGGGTGTAGGCATCAGGAACAGAGAAAGGAAGGGGAAAGTCAGGAAGGAGTATCTTAGAAGAGAGCAACTAATTGCGAAGTCGAAATTGCATGGTGAAAACTAATGAAAGCAGTGAATGCATGGGCAGTCAGTGTGGTGAGATACAGTGCGGAAATTTTAGAATGGTCTAACAGAGTTGCATGCCATAGATATCAAAGCGGGAAAAGTTTTAGCAATGTTTGTTTTTTGTTTTGTTTTGTTTTCTTTTTAACACACTGATCACCACTTATCAAGGCCCGGAAGCCACTCAGGGATAAGGGTTATTGCAAGTACATTACGTTAGTGTGGAGATTTGATGAAGTGTTTACTTAAGGGGGGGGTTCATTAGGAATTTGTTAAAGTTGTAGTCCGGTGGGAAGCAGGCAGATTCAACCTTCGAAGTAGCGTAGCGAGGCTGTATCAAAAAAGGAAAGACGGTTGGAAAGGATTGAAAAGTGTCAAAGATTGTGTTAGAACGGAGGAGATGTCGTTGAAGGAGGATGTGGTTAGAAGTGAGGAGGGGATGGTTAAGGTTGTGACTAATGAATTGGGGGTATATGAGATTAAGGCTGATTATGTGAAACGTAGGGCTAGAGAAAGGGCAGAGGAACTGGCTAGGAAGAAAATGCACAGAAGGTTCTTCCAGGATATAGCAGAAGTGGCTGATGAAACATCATGACAATGGCTTAGAGTTGAGTATCTGGCTAAGAGTACTGAAGCTTTTGTTTGTGCAGCACAAGAGCAGGCATTAGGAACACGACTGTTACAAAAAGTAGTTCTAGGAGAGAAACTAGCTGCAGAATGCATTACAATATAATTTTCTATATATATAATATATATGTATGTATATATATATATATATATTATATATACTTTCGTGTATTTTGCATAAGCATTAATATGTTGTTGTTTTTTACATAGGCATCACCACTTATCAAAGCCAAGATGTCACTCGAGGATAAGTGTTCAAGAGTGTACAGTAGACATTCGACAATACAGTAGTCATTAGTAATTGAAATTCGGTAAATTTGTTAATTTTTATGGAACAGCTCATCAAAAGCTTGTTTACTTTAGACTTGAAGACAATCATATTTTAGTCAGCTGGAAAGCAGGAAAACGGAAGACAATTCCATAGGCGTGCAGTTCTAAGAAAGGAGCTTTGCTCATGGAAACTGCGTTTAGGTTAAGGCAGAGATAAAGAGTGGGGGGATTATTGATAGTGTTTTCTGCTAGACGGGTGTTTCTTGCGAAAGTTTTGCGAGGGGTGACCATAGATTGGAGCTTAGCCTAACACTTGCCATGAAAATAACGATAAAGCAGAGACAAACTCGCAACATCTTTTCTGTGAGAAAGATGTTGCAGAGAGGAGAAAAGAACACCCCCTACGAGGCTACGAAATCTATTTTGAACTTTATCAAGGCAGAATAAGTCCTTTCTAGCAGCTCCTGCCTTAATGTGGCAACAGTACTCCATCCTCGAACGTACCTGGCTCTTATATAGATAGAGAATTGCATCAGCAGTGAGATATCTACTGGGTCGATAGAAGGATCACACCATTTTTCTTGCGGCCTTGGCAACGGATTTAATGTATGTGTTTCATTTAAGATCAGGAGTAAAGGTCAAGACCAGAAGCTTGTCAAAACATGAGGCCTCCCCAAGACGAGAACCATTCATTTAAATTGATGCCAGATGAGGATCAGAGCGTTGATGATGTACAGATAAAATTTTGGTTTTAGATGCATTAAAAGTAACCAGCCACCTCTTTTCCCATTGTACCACGATCAGAGGAGAGAGAATCAGAGAGAAATTGGTCGTTTACGGTCTTTAATGTTCTATCATAGATGGTAGTGTCGTCAGCATAAATGTCTTATCATGGAAATTCTTTGAATGTAAAACTTCATGGAAAAAGGAGGAACCGTAGATGCATTAAGTGTTCGATAATCAGACAGTCCTCACTCATATATTCATTTAGTCTCCATAAATTTATTGTAAAACAAAAGGGATACATTTGTTTTAAGTGGCTGAGTGATCTTGGCTAGTTTAATAATCATCTATTACGTCGCCTTACTGAACGGGTATTCGTTGTCAGAGGTGATATATCCTTAAGTGTAAGGTTTTAGTGTATGTTTTAACACCTCTCTCAACCAATCGATATTATGGTTTAACAAACCAATCATATCCTTGTGAGATAGAACCCGGATGTAGTCATATTCATTACAGCAATGAACAACTTAAATTAGGAGAGAAGATCAGAGGAGAGAGAATCGGAGAGAACTTGGTCGTTTACGGTCTTAGATGTGCTACCATAGATAGAAGTGTCATCAGCATAAATGTCTACGAATGATGTAAGGATGTGATTTGGAAGATCATTAATGTAGATCAGGAAGAGAGATGGGCCCAGAATAGACCCTTGAGGGACTCCAGCATTAATCCTGAGAGCTTCTTATTTCTGCCCATCGAACACTACTCTTATGAACCTATCAGAGAGAAATGATTTAATAATTGAAAAGACATTTCCAGCTATACCGTAGCTACACAGTCCTAAATATGTTTCGGTCAGCTAATCTTACTACTAACTCCAGACTTCAGCTAATATTACTACTTAGTAGAGACCTTTTTAGGCGACACAGCTCATACAAAAGCAAAGACTGCAAACTTATAAATATATATATATATATATATATATATATATATATATATATATATATATATATATATATATTAGCAGGAAATCCTTACATTGTCCGGGATTGAAAATTGAATAGTGACCAAAAAATCTTTCACGGTCCTATATTTTTATTTTATCGGAATTGGTGAAATCACTCAATTTTCAATAAATCGGTTGTGAACTCATCGATATGCGCCGGGAGGAAGTTTCACATACCTGCTAGCAGTGGGTTCGTCGGGAATACATTGTAGAGAATCTATTAGTAGTTTTATAAACGTATTCATATATACTAACTTGAATTAAATTTTAAAATTCAAAAGTCAAATATCATAATTTAAGTGCGATCTAAAAAGATACACTTTTTTCGAACGTGCCTTTTGTCTTATCAAAACACCTACTGTTGATTTTATAAGCCGGACCGTTTTGGTTGTGAGATGATAATATTTTTTTTCAAATGCAAGTGTTATGTTAAACTTTGTATGCCCAAGTAAGATGATGGCAAATTTTACCAACACTTAAATTAAAAGTTCATCTTTCATTCCAACCGCAATCACGTGGTTATATGAAATGTATATAAAACTCAGGCAAAACTTCTCCAAACACATCACTTTACATCATAAGGTTTCAAATAACACATTTTCTTTTTCGCATTACTCCGACATGTAAAAGATATGCAAAGCTTCAGGCATGTTGTAAAGTAAGAGACACTTCGCACTATCAATTTTTTGCTTTTGTTGTTTTCATTTATTTGGTTTACATTTTATTTTGCTGTTGTTGACGGGGATGTATTTAGGTTGACCATAGAAAAAAGATGGCGGCTGTCACTCTGAATATTTTCGCGGGCTTTCAGTCGTGACTGGAACGTGTCGGTTTTCGCTGCGTTTCTACAGAAACGGAATGCCGTAAATAACAAGTGAGAACCAACCCAAGGTAAAAAAAAAAGAAAAAAAAAGAATTTATATTTAGAGGAATGTTCCAGCAGTTACAGAATGCATATAAATAGATGTTAAAAGAATAGGTATACATTTTTCGGTTTGTTAAGTAGTTTTTCATAAATTTTGAATAAATGTTTAATCCAGAAAAAAGCAGATTTCTGTTTAAAATTGCTAAATTATCCCATAAATCTCAGCTCTTTGATATTCAAATAAACACAACCTTATTTTTATATCGCTATTGAGCTAGATTTTTTTTTACTCTTTCTTTTCCCTTATTTTCTGTCTCTCTATTTTCTCTGTCTCGATCTCTCTTTTTCCTGCCTCTCTTTTTTCCTCGCCACACTATGTACTCTCCGTCTCTCTCTCTCTCTCTCTCTCTCTCTCTCTCTCTATTTCCCTGTATCTCTCTTCTAACTGTATCTTTATTTTTTCACTCTACCTCTATTTTCCCCATCTCTCTTTCTTTTTCCCGTCTCCCTTTATTTCCCGTGTCTACTTCTTTCCCTTGTCTTTCTTTTTTCCTGCCTCTCAATTAACCTAGTCCCACTCTTTTACGCGTCTCTCTTTTTTACGTATCTCATATTTCCCCGTCTCTCTCTCTCTCTTTCCTTTCTCTGTCTAGCTTTCTTCTCCGTTTCTCTCTTTTTCACATCTCTTTCTTTCCCGTGTCTCTCTTTTCCATCTTTATTTTTTCCGTGTATCTATCCTTTCCCTAACTTGCTTTTTTTTCAATTGCCTTCAACCTATTTCCGACAAAAGAGATGCTGCTAGCCTGTCTCTTCTTTACTGTTATTTTCATAGCAAGTGCTCGACTGAACTCCAATCTATGCTCCCTTGCAAAAGTTTCATAAAAACACTCGACTAGCTACAATCACTATGAACAATTTCTCCCACTTTCTGTCAAATCTAAACGCAGATTCCATGTAAAAAAGGGTTTTCCTAGAACTACCTGTCGGTTGGACACTGTTGTGCTGGCCTGTTTCCTGGTTGAATACAAGATGGTCGCTTTATATTCCAATGTAAACAAGTTCTTGTTGAACCTTCCCAAGAAATAATTAAATTCCATCCAATTTACACCATTAACAATCACTACACTACCGCCTTATATTTATTTACCATTATCCCCAAGCTTTGATAAGTGGCGACTCTCATGTAAAAATAAATATCACTCGAAACACTTATTATGCTGACGTAATCAATGAAAACACGTGCCTTTTATCAATTCAGAAAAAATAACGGACATTTTTTAATTCGCTGTTTTAATACCTTAGTACAATACAGCGTCCTATTCCAGTAGCTTTTTTCAACAACGAAAAGCACTCGTCTCCCTGGAACCACTATCAATAACTTCTCCCGCTCTTCATCTGCGCCAAAGACTAAACGTAGATTCCATGAACAAAGGTTCTTTTTTAGAGCTGCACGTCTTGAAACTGTTTTCCGTTTTCCTGCTTTCCAACTGATTACAATATGGTCGTACTTTAGTTCAACGTGAACAAGTTCTTGATGAGCTATCCCCTTAAGTAATCCAGTTTACCAAATTTCCACTACAAACGATTAGTGCATTTCCCATTGATTACTGTACACTCATTAATCCCTATTGTCGAAGGTGCTTCGAACCTTGATAAGTGGTGACCCCCTGTAAAGAAACGCTGCGAACTTGTGGCGTACAGGTTAAGAAAAGACACAACTCGGTAATTACTGTAAACAAAGTATATTGAACAGAAAAACAAATACAACAAATAAAAAATATCGGTATACGTCAGTCCGACTGCCACGCGTGTAAGACACGGGCATCACATGTGTGCTAACGCAGGGCGACATATTCTCCTAGTCTTTATACTAAGCGGAAGGATTTATTATCTAGAAACTAGACATTTCACACAAGTAGCATCTCTTACACGTGTGTTTGTATACAAACAAAAGCCAATATATATGTAGCTAAGTTCTATACAGATATTTAAACAAATGCTTGTTTTACTATAAAAGGCATGCGCTCATGATTGCTTATCTGTAGTTAAAATAATAATACTTTAAAAATGTTATCGCCCCTTTAACAAAGGTGGGCTTCTATTAGAATTTACACGCCATCAACGTATGCGTAATGCGATGTCCCAGCCGCTGCTGTTAGACACTATATAACCAAGCTTAGTTTATATGTTTGCTTTGACAAAAATAGAATTTTATTCTTTTCCAATATTATTTTCCAATATTATTTGATAGTAACCCAGGAATTCTACAATAGGCTGCAGAGTTTACCTGCTGCTACTCTATTATCCAGCTATTCTGATATTCTGATATTCTGCTATTCGGTTACTTCTATTCTTCTATTCTATTCTGCTATATTAGGGATAGGAAGAGTAAGCTCTTAGCAGAATAATAGAATAGAAGAGTAGCCCAGTAGCAAAATACAAAAATAGCCGAATAGCTTAATAGCAGAATCTTAGAATTTCTTAATACAAGAATAATTGAATAGATGGATAGTTGAATAGTTGAATAGTATTCGGTTACTCTTCTATTCAGTTATTCTATATTACTGTTTTAGTATTCGGTCATTGTTTTATTAAGCTATTCGATTCTGTTAGTCTGCTATTTAGTTACTCTTCTAATTAGTTCATTTATACTATTCGATTACTCCTATTCTTCCACTCTTTTATTCAGCTATTCTTCTATTCAACTATTCATCTATTCAGTTACCCTTCTATTCAGAAATTCTTATATTCTGCTATCAGCTATTCGGCTATTTTGCTACTGGGTTACTCTGCTATTCTGCATTTCTGCTAATAAGTTACTCTTCGTATTCCTCTCTGCTGCCTTTCTTTTACGTGATGTTATCTGATAATTCCAATTTATGATGAAACTGTGTAAAATGTCGAAATTCTTTGCGAGTTGTTTTGAAAACGAATTAAGTGCACTTGACACTTTTTCTCTTTGTGGTCGGAGATCGAACGAGATTGATATTCGATGATGGATTCGATTACTTTTCGAATTAGAAAGAAAATTAGTTTCGCAAAAATATTGTCATCTTGAATAAAACTATCGAAGGAAAAAATGTTTGAACAAGATATATGTGTATAATAATTCCGCTTCAATCGATAATCAATTATATTCCTCAGATTCCATCGGATATCGATTCAGCAATCGATATCTAAAGATCCTATCGAAAAAAGATGATTGTAAGAAAAACGCAGGAAAAAAGCATAAAAATATTTCATTTAAATGACGTCATTCGTCTATCGCATACAAACACATACTTCTCCTATAAGTTATATATATATATATATATATACACTAACGGGAGGTACCCGGCGTTGCCCGGCGTTGCCCTGGTTTGTACAGGCGTGTGTGGTTGGGGGGGGGTTAAAATTAAAACAAAACTAAGTCATAACTCTGTTTAAATATTATAAAAACAATGTTAAAACTATAAAAAAATATCGTGTAAAAAAACAATTAAGAAAATGAACGTGATGCAATACAAACGGTCCGTGTGCGTTTGAAAAATCCCAAAAAAGTTTGTAAGGGTGGGGACTCGAACTCAAATCATTGAGGCGAAAGCGAAAAAAAAAACGTGATGAATTAACTAAAAAGTGAATTAGGTCAAATATCAAGTCCAGAGTGAAGTTCGTTTTGGTTTAGTTTCAGTAGTCACATCACACTCGAATTCCAAATGAATGTTTTTGTTTTCTCGAATTCTAAATGAATTTATTTGTTTTAATTTAAGTGTAATGCAATTGAATTAACGATATCATTGCATCGTAATCTTTGTGTAAAAATAAATGTGAGTTGAAAATACTAATTAATAAAGATCATAGTTTGATGTCACGGTTAGAGTCGTTAAAACTGGAAGTAAAATCCGGTTAGTCTCGCACATTGCGTCCTACACTAATGAAAAAAAGCAAAAAGAAAACAATAATAGTAATCCAATTTTCGCGTTTTTTCAATTTTTTATTTCTATTATATTATGAAAAAACAGAAAGCATGAATCAGGGAAAAAGTTATCAAACGGCATAAGTAACCTGGTACGATCCCAAACCGGTGTGTTTCCGCGTACTGTTTCTTGTGAACGCATCCGCTGCGGTGAAAATGGGGAGTGGGGAAAGGGGGAATCTAATAGAGAGAAATACGGTTGTAATTTCCATTGAATCTAAGCGATTTTGGCAGTGGACTCTCGCCGGAAAAAAATATAGGAATGTACCATTGCCGAGAAACTGTAGAGGTAATAGCATATAGCAACCCTCAGATAATGTGCTAGAGTCTGTACGGATTACATTTGCATGTAATGTCAGGATTTTTAATTTTATTAAGGTCAAAGTTGGAGGGGAAAATGAGTTCATTATATATATATATATGTGTGTGTGACAGTGTGTGTATATATATATATATATATGTGTGTGTGTGTGTATATGCAAATGCATATATATATATATAATGCGGAGAAATACCATATTATAAAGACTATAAATGACCCCAAAAGATATGTTTGAATGTCAGCAGCGAATGCCTTAATGCCTTTATACATAGGATACAAGCGCTCTTAATAAAGTGGAAGAACCGAAAAACAAACGAAGACCTTAGATAAAGGAAATTTTTAAAGACTATTTTAAATACAGTCGAATTAACGCATAAAATAATATAGCAAAAGTGAAAACAGATATTTATGCAATTTTTAATTAAAGAACTATGATTTTTACGGCTCCACAAAAGAATGCCATAAATTCAAAAATATAAAATATATGTGTATTGATGAAGTCAAGTTTTATTGGTTGAGAAAATTTTATTATAGCGGTCTCGATATTATAATTCAGTAAATTAATATAAACTACATAGGACTACACCGACTATAAAGTAAGTGGAAATGTTAAATGGTAAAAGCATACTTTTAAATATATATGTGAGTATGCGTGCATACGGGTGTATGCATGTGTATGCATGTGTGTATATACGGGTATGCATGCATAGGGATATTTAGGTGACTATGTTTCACATAGACGAAAATAAAATACTTAAAGATATATACACAAATATTCAGTAAAAATAAATAAATAACTTAACCAACGAGCTAGATAAACGAATGCCATTTTCCAAATTAAACAAGGATATAAGGAAGTATAATATATTATATTATAAATAAAATCAAATATATAAAACTCAAAACAGAAAGAACTCAAATATAAATATATAGAAGTAGGTACAGACAAGCTATAATAAAATAAAAATGAACTTTATAAGAGATAATGTGTGCGGTCATAGTTTTCCCCCAGAAAGATAAACAGAAAACAATAGGGCTGACGAGAGCCTAGCATTAGTTACCCTTAACTGGTCCTCCTTATGTTAGGCTTCAAATTGACGGCACCAATGATTTTCTGACCTTCTGTACCGTTTTAAATAAATAAATAAATAATAAGCCCTTATATTGAATTTTTTTTCTTTTTAATCGAGCACTTTCATGGAATTCTTCCGTCAAAACAGTGAACAAATATATATATATATATATATATATATATATATATATATTTATATATATATATATATATATATATATATTAGATATATATATATATATATATATATATATATATATATTAGATAGGCATCACCACTATCAAGACCAGGAGGCCACTCGAGGATACGGGTTAAAGAGCGTACAGTATAAATTGGACAATATAGTAATCGTTAATAATTGAAATTCAGTAAATTTTTAAACTTATATGGAACGGTTCATCGAAAACTTGTTTACGTTAGACTTGATGACAACCATATTGTAGTCAGCTTGCAAGCAGGAAAACGGAAGATAATTCCACAGGCGTGCAGTTTTAAGAAAGAAGCTTTGTTGTTAGAATCTATGTTTAGGTTTAGGAACAGATAAAGAGAGGGGAAATTATATTATTATATAAATTATTATAGACGAGTGTTTCTTGTGAAAGTTTGGCGAGAAGGGAACATAGATTGGATCTCAGCCGAGCACTTGCCATGAAAATAACGATACATCAGAGACAAACTTGCAATATCTATTCTACGAGATAGAGGTTGCAGGGAAGAGAAAAGGACATCCCCTACGAGGCTACGAAGTCTATTTTGAACTCTATCAAGGCAGGATAAGTCTTTTCTAGCAGCTCCTGTCCAGATCTGGAAGCAGTACTCTATATATATGTTATTGTGATACACTGAAACAGTTCTGCATGTGAATGACTATATATATATATATATATATATATATATATATATATATATATATATATATATCAGCTTAAATAATGATTTTAAATTAAAAGCCATTTTAGCACATCTGGATCAGAATAATTTTCAAGGGAGTGTAGCGAAGCGTATATGTCTATAAAGCGAAAAGGAAATGATGTTTTATTTAAGCTATAACGTAAGGGCAAATTGTTACGTAAATAAAATTTATTTCTCATTGTAAGAGCATCGTAAATACAAAGGCAAATGAATACAAACGTACGTTTTACATAGCTTGTATCACAGGAGATTTATAGCGTCGAGCTTTCATTATAGATAATGCACAAAATTCTAATCCATGAATTACCGATTATTCGTTCAATTATCTTTTCTCTTGACGTACTATTAATTATTAAAATAGATTAATCGCGATGAGTCACAATTATATCACGTTTCCTCTCACTTGGACGATTGAGCTGAACACTTGTATAAATATTTTTGTTGTTATAAGATGCGAAAATGTCCGTCCGATGATTAGTTAGAGATGACTATTGATTAGTACAAAATGCAAAAGTGATCCTATATGAAACCATCAATTTTGTATTAAGCATAAATTCCGAGTAAACAGTCTGTAAATTTCATTGTTTTTCATAGACCAAAAAGTCGGGCAAACCTTGTTTGGTGAGGAGGGTAGCTAGTCTCCCTGAAGGATTAAAAACAAGACCTTCCAAAGTGCGAATGAACCCTTTTTCGGGGGTCAACGGCCAACTAGCACCGTGTGTGTGTGTATGTGTATGTTGGGTTGGAGAAAAAAGCGGGGGACCAGTACCCGCCTTAAGCTGGTCTGCAGTTTAACTTGTTGCTGGCTACCTTGCTCTTGCTTGTTGCTGGATCTCAAGATTGTTAACCGAGAGAGAGACTTAGCTGTCGTACTAAGCTAAAACTCTGTAAACTCATCTGTGTATAGATACTCTCTCAGGCATTTGTGTATAAAAATGGTCCTGTGGCGATGGAAAAGTTGTGACACGTGGAAGCTTGAAATGCTGGAAGCGTGTAATAATCGATCTCAATGACGGTCTTCGGTGGCATGCCTGCTTGAGCGTGTGAATTCACCGGTAGGTCTGAAGGAAAAAAAATGTCCTTTTGGGCTCATGGACTTTTAATGTCCGAGGGAGTTGCAATC